>NC_062540.1:18050772-18065772 GCF_022655615.1 Tachysurus fulvidraco
CAACAGATTCAGAAGTAATGTTAGCAGCCAGTGCTAGCCAACAAACGAATAAGTAGTAATGTTAGCACACACACTAACAAACAGTCCATCGCAATTACATAGTTTAGCAACAAACTAGCCAACAGACATCAGCAAGTAATGTAAGCAACATGCTAGCTGACAAACAAAGCAAGTTAATGTGTTAGCAACAAACATAGCAACAACAAAAGCAAGCCAATGTTAGCAGCACGCCAGCCACCAGACATCAGCAACAAGAATCACACTAAACTAACCAACACCTAATCACTAATGAAGAAGCTCAATGAGTTTAGCAACAAGCTAGCCAACAGACATCCGCAAGAGATTACCTTAACAACAACTTTAGCCAACTGATAGTAGTAAGTTAGTAGATAGTAGCCAACAAATAACAAGTAATGTTCACAACAGCTAGCCAATGGGTCCCTGGTGAGTAGGGTTTAGCCCACAGCTAGGGTCATCAGGAATAGAAATTTTAATACGTTTTCTGCATGACCATACTGTATACATCAGATGTAGCAACAAGCTAGTCAGTGTGCAATAGCAAGCAACATTAGCATACGCTAGCCAGTGGTAACTGTTGTTGATGATTAATACGGTCAATATAATAGATTCATCCGTTGGATCTGTCTCTAATATGATCACCAAAGATTCATTCTCATTTGACATTTCATTAGCTAACATCAGGTTCAATTCGAGTGAGGTCTGTGTATCAATCTCTGTGGATAGAAATCCCACAACTAGTTAACATGACATATTACAAGCATATTATTATTATATTATTTTACTATTATAATGATGAAGTTGGAGAAATTAGATACACGATGAGGTTAACGTCTCTGTTGTCATAATGAAGACCTGAGGAGAAAACAAATGTATGCCGAGGTCACACACTAAATAAACTCTACTCTGTACACTGGCTCAGCAGAACAATTTTTGTATGAATTTACATGTATGGCATATGAAAAGTTATACAGCGTTTTGAAGATCAAGGCAAGGGCCCAGGCATACAGTCGTTCTGCTATGAGTCTGAATCGATTCGACCTCATGTTAAACCCGTTGGTTTTGAATGTGCTTTTCAAACACTTTGACTAAGCCATTTTAAATTCAGTGAAGCGGGAACTCTTTCAAACATCTCGAGTTGTCATATTAAACACACACATATATATAATATAGATATATAATATATATAGATATATATTATATATATATATATATATTTTTCACTATGGTGCATTACGCCGATCTTTTACGAATCGTCGAAATTAATCATAACCCGATCTATAAATAGCCATCGCTAGTACACTGTATTACATCATTTTTCTAGCAGTATTATGTTATTAGAATAAGACACAACAGACTACAAAGTGATGCTAGAAAAGTTCTTGGATTAGAACTATTAAACCATTAAACTTTCTACACTAGTGGGCGTGGTTTAATTGAGCCTGACCCCGTCTCCGCCTCTGGGATTGATTAGCATGAAGATTATGAAGTCATTCATACGCTATGACTTTTGCAGTCGCACGGTTTTCTCCCACCAGTAGTCTCTATCATCATCATATCATCATCATCATCATCATATCATCATCATCATCATCATCAAAATCAAATATGTTTTGGGCAAAAACAAAGAGCATTCTTGTGGTGCCTTTTCTCTATTTTTCAAACTTCTGCAGTTCTGTTTAATAGATAACAACATTTTCCTAAAGGAATTTGCTACTCGAGCGACTGGATCGTGCCGTTGAGTCTGTTTTTGTTTTCGTATGAATATCGAAAAGATCTTGAAGGGGTCGAAAAAATTTAACAGTAGGCTAATGAACTGTATATAAAAGCAAAATCAGATATATATTAATTATTGCAGGATGGCAGTTTTATTATAAGGTTACTCTACCACAGTAAGCAGTGGAAAAAACACATCTATTTTCTCCCATCTTGTGCATGAGTCAAGTCTTTCCCTCTTTCTAAAACAGGGTATGGAGTGTCGCAGCAGAGATTGGCACATTAATTCAGTTGTTCAACCTGTCACAAATAATTATGAGCCGGATGTTGCAGAAGCAGCAGTCAACATCTCTTGCTGTGTGCGCACCACTCTCTCACACAACGCCTCTCTCTCACAACAACCTCACACACACGCACACACAGCCACACACACACACACACAGACCAGCACACACACACACACACACACACACGCGCGCGCATATGCAAAACATGTGACACAAGACACATCGAAAACTCTTGAATCCCCACCTCCTCCTTATGACCCCAACACAAGCACCACCACACAACACGCCAAACACATGGACGATTACAATAGGCTGATATTCCTCTGTAAGGAAAAAGATTTTCTTTTCAGTGCTCCATTAGCACACCCCACTCTGCTGGCAGGTACAATACTGCTGAGCGTACATGATAAGTAGATCGTGTGTGTGTGTGTGTGTGTGGGTGTGTGTGCGAAGAATGTGTGTGTTTGTGTGTGTGGGTGCGTCTGTGTGTGTGAGAGAGAGATAGTGGTGTTTGAAAAAATTTGTGTTGAAAATGTGTGCATGGTGATGCAAAATGTTGATACATGTGGGGACTGTGAACAATGAAAAACAATTACTGTAAATGCTGACACGCATCTGTCATTAGGATCTGGGAGTGTATTGTTTAAATGTGTCTGCAACAAACAACGCAACGCAACCTAATCCCCAGTCAGTCACATTGTGGGCTGCATCTTGGTTGTTGGTGTGGTGTACTCTAAAACTTCACAAGCAGCATAGCAAGAAACATATGAATCATTGATGGATTAACGTTATTAACAATAATACAATTATTTGTACACATTAAGGCTTGTTTAAGTGTTTTTGTGAACTGGACGGAAGGAAATTTCAATGAAATAATAAAGGTACACAAAACAAAAGTTATCACGGTAAGTGTATGCGATGTGTGTGTGTCAATAACACTCTAATAATGGGTTCTTGATGTTTATAATTTTTATTCTGAATTTAGTATACCTGTAAAAACTTCTTTATGACGATACCCACGTGGTACTAGTTGTGCTAAAAGACCAATAAAAGTTGTGATTAAGTCAAGTATAGATGTACTGTATATATTATATACGGCTCGGGGCATTTTGCAAGGATTTGAATATATAGCATAAATAGCATGCAACTGGATACTGGAAGGTTGATAAGGTGATTAGGTGATGATTTCTAATACAGCATGAGCAGTGTGATCCTTGTAATACCAAAGATATCACCTATATTGCATTGCTAGGCGTTTCCACCACACCATCAGCGTGCGTTTGCAGTTAAATGGCGACTCTATCTCGTCTTCACCCGAAAGCTGATGTTCAACACCCAACACTGCACTCACGCGTGCGCTCCGCTGCTTACTAGGCCCTTAACACTCAGATGTATAGCTAGATGATAATAGTGTCAGTATGCCCTGGATCAGATCACCACTGTCTACCAAATTCCTAAAAGTTTTGTTCAACTCGACAACAACGACGGTCATGCGTCCACCCTTGAACAGTAGTGGACGTTACTATCGACTCTATGTTACATATAGCTTACACACAGCAGCACGTTCTCTCTTCACTCAGATCCATCAAGACGGCACTGTGGGCTGCGCACTGTTACCCAACCAGAGAAGGAGCATAACTCTGAACTTCCTTCCGCTGAATGAATGAATGAAACTGGAAAACTTCGGCTGTTCCTCTTGAATTGTAATCACTACACTGGAAACTCGCTTCCAGAAAGTTCACCATATCACAGTCAAGTCAAGTCCAGTCAAGCAGCTTGATTGTCATTTCAACCACATAGCTGTCCACGCCGTACACAGTGAAATGTTGAAATGAGACACCGTTTCTCCAGGTTATCATAGGTGCTACAAAACAAAGACAGCCCGGCTGTAGAGCCACATGTACAGTAGTCATAAGTGCAACGTGAACCTGGTGCAACACAGGGCCACAGTGCAGGACAAAAAACAGCAGCAGTGCAGGACACAAAAGACAGTTACAGACATAAGTTACAAGAAAATACAAAAAGGAAAAAAATGCAATATACACAAAAGACAAAACAGTAACAGAAACGCAGTGTCCGGAGACGATCGGTGTTATACTGAATGTTCAAAACAATAGTTCCTGACTCTAGCAGCAGAAAGAAGAACAGCAGTGAAAGAAACGGCAAGTTATTCTTTATCTTTATTAAAGGGTTGTTTAAATTTATTTCAAGAGTTAAATTTTTAATTTTTAACGAGGTTTAAGTTTTAAAAACTAGTCAGCTAGAGATTTTAAGCTTTAAGAAACCGAATAAGCCTAATTTCCCCAAGATTTAGCAGGCTAGGTTTAAGTTTGTGTTCACCCAGATTGGAACACAAGATATAAAAGTCCAGTAGTTTCCCCGGGATGGGTATTGGTAGCCACCTGTTTGGGCCCTTAATCCGTAAAAACTTAGCTGTATGAGAGGATTTATTGCCTCATTTTGGATATATATATAAAAGGATTTGGGGATTTTAAAGGGAAGTTCTGGTCGTTGATTTTCGTGATTTGTGATTGCTCTTTTTTTGCAAAAATTAATTTTGATGAATGACTTTGTGTGATGAACAAAACTGCAAACAAAAAAAAATTGGATTGTGGAAAAAAAAAACACAAAAAAAAAAAAACAAAAATAGTAGAAAGCGAAAGAGAGTATTCAAGACGTGCACGCACGGAGAAAGGGGGCAAGGTGAAAAATTAGATGCGGGAAGAGGGACCAAAATCAACCTAAAGAAGAAGAAGAAGAAGAAGAGTATGAAGAAGAATAATAAGAATAAGAATAATATAAGAAGAAGAAGAAGAGATAAGATTACTATTACGTAAAGGGATTCATAAACTCTAAATTCTGAGCTTTCTGAAGCCTATTCACACTGATTGTAAATGGGTTGACTTCATACAACCTTGACTTAATCTATTTTCTTTGGCGAGATGGGGAGAAATATTAGGACATAAAATAATTATCTATCTTAGTAATAAGATTAAATAGAAAAAGGTTTCTATTGTCTAGTAGTAATAGGGAAGAAGAGGAGAATGATGTGAGTTGCACCCCTCTCGCCTTCCTTTTCCTCTTCCTTTGGTGTTTTGTATCTCGGGTTAGATTTTTCTATAAATAGGAAATTCTAAATAAATTCGGGACTATTCTGTAAAATCTTATCACTGGACAATCTTTATTTTGTCATGGTTCCTATAGCGAGTCAGAGGTGTTTATAGTGTATAGGGGTGATGAGTCTTCCTTTTTCTTATTTTTAATGTTTATTTCTCTGATTCCACCCAATTCAACCATTTTAACTGGATTTACTCCAAGAACATTCAGTGGGGTTTGTGTGGCATGTTAATGTAACATTTTTCTGATCATTTTATAACCAAAACATTTCCGAAATCAGACAGCATTCAGCCCTTGTGTTTGTGAATGAATATTGAATGTGATGAACTGTTTACCGTTGGAAGGGATGGAAAAACTATACCGTTCTTAGGCCGTAATATTAGAGGAACTTAGCATGTCCTTACTTAAATATCTGTTTTGCTGTATTACTGTGAGGATCTAACGTTTATAGAACATTTGACAATCGGACTCAAGGAATACAACAAAAATTGTGGGAGTTGGGAGTAATACATAGTTAAGTGAGAGAGGGAGATGAGGATGATTGAGATGAGAGGATGATTGGGATAATATAAAGAAAAGGAAAAGAAAATGGTTTTTTTTTGTGTTGGTTCTTTTTACAAATTCAGGGTTAAGTTGTAATAAGTTGATAACGACAGGGGAAGGGCGGGTGGTTTGGAAGGTGTCAGTGGTACAATGACACAAGTTGTTGGTGTGGTTGTGTTGTGAGTGATTTTTCGGGATATTTCGTGATAAATCGTTTCATAAGCATAGTAAAGCAAAGTAAAGCAAGGAGAAAAAAATAGGAAATCAGGAGGCCTTCGGTGGCTTTGTGGCTCGACGGGTTGTGAATGAGAGTGTTAAGGATCTTGTTGTATAACAGGGCCCCACAGTGTTTTTGGCAGGCCACCACAACCTTCTGTTCACATGCATATAAATAAATAAAACTATAACCACCGAGGCTAGCGCGTCACAATAGTTGCTAGTCCACATGTCTTTTAGCTAAAACTGAACGAGATGGAGCCTGGATGAAAAAGAAGATCCTCGGCAGGACTGGATCGTGCTGCAT
Source organism: Tachysurus fulvidraco (assembly GCF_022655615.1). NCBI lineage: Eukaryota > Metazoa > Chordata > Actinopteri > Siluriformes > Bagridae > Tachysurus > Tachysurus fulvidraco. The sequence continues at coordinate 18,056,977 of NC_062540.1, forward strand.
TGCCGGGGTTGTGGTAAAGTTTGCAAATAGTGAACCCAACGTGGGAAGTTTACTCATAAGAATCATCATCATGTTTCCTTTTCATCTTCATATTTATCCATCGCTTGCACTGGATTCTGCCATTCTCTGCTGACTCAGCACGATTTATTAAAGATCACGGAAGGCAGAACAGGCCTCAAAACATCCACTATGTACACATTGTACGGATGTAGGGTTGTAGGGAGGCAAAAAACTATACTCCTGCCAGGTTCCGTGGCGGGTCCTTCTGTGTGTGACCATTAGGACATGATGATATTTAGTTTTTATATTAAAAACAGTTATAAAATTTCAGAGTACATAGGTGAAAGAGTTTGGAGGATGTGGCAGCTCTAAATGGTTAAGGTGTTAGGACTACAGATCAGCATTGTAGTTCAAGTCCCAGGTCCCACCAAGCTGCCCACTGGCCGGGGCCCTTGGTCCGTTGTTGTATGCAAATTAGAGAGAGTACGGCCATAAAGGATCGTAATAAAATGATAAGTGGTGTATGAATGCAATATTTAGTTGATTTTATATATAAAAAAATCAACTATCATATATAGTTGATTACATTGTGAACACTCAATAAACGGGGAGGAGTTCTTCTGTTTGTTGATTAATACTATAGGACAATTTAATTATATCACAGTGTTGTTGTTTTGTTCTGTTTTGAATTTGCTGTATCTTCTTGTCTAAGCTAGCATAAATAAATAATTTACACATCTGTTGCCAGAAGTACTGATTTTAGGCTTGATAACTAGCCGTATTTGCTGAGGAACGAAGTAGTGTAATATTAGGACTACTCGTTAAATTTGAAAACGCGTACTATGCTAGTTGGACGAAACAAGCTATCTAAAGGAGCCGTGAATGAAACTAAACTATAGCTCACCTGTTAGCAAAGGCAGCACTTCTGATAGATCGCAGCTCATCTGTAATGTTTATCAAAATCGTCCAAGAGCAGAAAGCAGAGCTGAAGACAGAACAGCAAGCTGTTGTAATGTTCAGCCGAAGAGCCAGGGTAGGAGCCGAGGACTAGCAAACAGAGAGAGGATTGTATGTAATTCGTCAGGACCTATGAATTATTCAGCAGCTCGGGTTATAGCGAGATAGTTAACGTTAGGCGACCTGTGCGGGGTGATGTGGTCGTGTAATACGATGCTGTTGTGGAGTGAATTCTAAGTTTTACTCTCAGTAACGACAGAGACGACTGTGTTTCTGGTTTTCCTATTTTTCCTCTGGTTGAGTAGGTAGTTGTGGAGTGAGTGTTTCATAGTGTCCTGTTTCAGTTCCACAATCGTTAGAGTAGTCTAAATCATTGTGTTTTAGTCATGAGCATAGGCTGCTTTCGGTGTGTGAATTTGGCTTCAGTGACAATGTCAGTTGAGAGTTTTTACCCCCCTTGTTGTGAATCCGGAACGCTCAGCAATAAAAAAATACCACACAAGCTTTGTTCTTTGTAACGCTGCATGTACAATAGGACAGTCCTGATTCATAAGTCACGGGCCCTCATGAGGGTCACTGACGACTAACTCAGATTTGCTTGATATGGCAGGTCAGTTGAACTCATAAAACACACAAGCAGGGGTCAGTTAGGTCGAGAGGAAATACTCACATTCTCGAATTTAATACTGTTTTCGCCTCTAACATTACGTCCTGAAGAGCGTTCTCCTCTTCACACCACGCAATTAATAAGGATTAAATATTTATTAATAGAGAGTGAGCACTTTTATCCAGATAGTGATACTTTATGTTTATTCATATTGTAAAGAGGCATTTACTTTACTGTAAGGAATCATCCAAAGAAATGTGGACTCTCTCTCTTTCTAGTTATTTCTGTCTTTTTGGGGTCTCTCTGCTGTGCTTTCACTTCTCATCTCTGTTCATCTCTCTCTCTCTCTCTCTCTCTCTCTCTATCTCTCTCTCTCTACTCTCTCTCTCTCTCTGTCTCTCTCACACACACAACACCACAAACAACACAACACACCGAACACACCACACACACACACACACACACACACACACACACAACACACATATCACGCCCATGCTCTGTTTCAATCTCTCATCTCTTTCTCTCTCTACTCTCTGTTTCCATCTCAGTCTCTCGAACTCAGTTAACTATGAGATGTCGCGCAGCTCTATACATCGTCAGCATCATATACTATCTATCTCAGATCACTATCTAGATATCTGTTTTCAAAGTCCTATCTATCTTCTCTATCGCTCGTTCCATTGCTTTACATCTCTCTCTCACTATCTCTGCAAATAGTCGCATCTCTGCTATATCTCTCTATATCACTAATGTCTCTCTATGGTTTCCACTCTATCTCTCTCTCTCTCACTCTCTCTCTATCTCTCTCTCACTCTCTCTCTGTCATCTATACTCTCTCTCTCACGATCTAGCTCTCTGTTTAAATCTCTTCTCTGCTCTCTCTATCTCTCTATCTCTCTCTCTATCTAGAGCACACTACTCTCGCTATATGTTTACAATATACTCTATCTATTTATTCTCTCTCTCTCTCTCTCTCTCTCTCTCTCTCTCTCTCAAACACACACACACTATCTCGCTCTCTGTTTCAATCTCTCTCTCTTTCTCTCTCTCTCTCTGTTTCCATCTCTCTCTCTCTCTCTTCGTTCACTCTCCTCTCGTAGCGCTCGATCTATCTCGCTCTCTCAATATCTCTCTCTCGGTTGCACTCGCTCTCTCTCTCTCTCTCTCTCTCTCTCTCTCTCTCTCTCTCTCTCTCTCTCTCTCTCTCTCTCTAAAACAATAACAGTTAGCCTGATTTGAGGTAAATTGATGCACAAGGGAAGATGGGACAGATGAAACATGTTATTTTCTTTGTATTGTTTTTGTTCACAGACAATTTCTTTTTTCTTTTTTACGAGCTTCGGATGTCAACAAATTAATTCCACAAAATTGGAAGACTTTAATATCTGTGTGTGCTAAGAAAAAAGCAAATGTGAAAGATAAGGAAAAAAGGTTGTGAATGAAAAGCCCACCCAGCCACAGAGAGAGAGAGAGAGAGAGAGAGAGAGAGAGAGAGAGAGAGAGAGAGAGAGAGAGAGAGAGAGAGAGAGAGAGAGAGAGAGAGAGAGAGAGAGAGAGAGAGAGAAAGTGGGGGATCGAGGTGACAGATGCTGTGTGAATGATAGAAAGCAAAGCGTAAGACCTGTCCCTGTCTTAACCTCTCCGATAGCATAGAGACACGTGAACGGACACACACATGCTCTGATACGGAGTGAAAACCCACACAGATTGAGCAGATAACACCAGAGAGGGGCTGAGAGACCAACAGAGGACAAGGAGAAGGATGGAGAGAGAGAGTTACAGAGACAGCTTGTGTGTTGGTGTGATTAGCCAGAGATTTGGACGAGCTTCGACATTCGTTTGTTTGACAGTTAGCTCATGAGAGAGCAGAAACATTTATACGCCAACATGCCAGAGACAGATAATAATTGATGTAAACAGTTTAGACCCAGGAAGCAGGTCAGAATGGTGAAGAAGTAAAGTAAAGTCAACGTGCATCAAATACAATAAGGCCAAGTTACAGAAGTTACGCTCATCACAGTAAACTATCACTTCATCACATTATAGTTATTTAACGAGTCTCAATAAGCAAAGAACCTTTAGGAGTTCGTTCACCAAAAGAAAAATGGCAGCTAGGTTCTATTGTTATCTCATATTATCTCGGATTTAATTATTAATGTCACACAATTATGACTGAATGCTTCCGTTTCCAATACTCTGTGCTCTCGTGAGATAAATATCGTGGAAGTGCATCATGATAATGGTGAGATATTAATTTGCAGGATAAAAAGTCACAATAAGAACACAATAAATCTGCAGAATATTTTCTCTTATGTGACAGAAACAAGCTTCTGTTGGGAGGAGGTGCAATATAACGGCTGGTCCTGAGCTTCTTAACAAGCTGGGACAGAGGACATACTGTATAAAGGCTAATTCTTCTTCTTCTTCTTCTTCTTCGTCTTCTTCTTCTTCTTCTACTTCTTCTTCTTTATCCTCTTCTTTTTCTTCATCTTCTTCTTCTTTTTCATCTTCCAACGTTACATACATTCTTAAAGACAAGAAGCTTGCTCTCAACTTTAAGCTCTGCACTTATTCCAGATGATAAATTGACTCAATTTACAGATAAAACACTGATGGAGGTTGATAAATATCTTAGTAAAATATTCAGAATTGTTATGTAAAGACAGTAATAAGTAATATAAATGTTATTGTAAAGTTAAAATGCATTAAAGTAATACTAATGGTTAAATTCTTCTTCTTTAAAGTTATAAAAGTAATGATAGTGTTTACTCTAATATTTATCTATCTATCTATCTATCTATCTATCTATCTATCTATCTATCTATCTATCTATCTATCTATCTATCTATCTATCTATCTATCTATCTATTTATTTATTTATTTATTTACAGCATAGATTAAAATTTATTAATTATATGGTGTAATAAATTGTTTGTCTTCTTTACCTTTTCCTTTTGCTGATTCTACTTCTTCTACTTCTTCTACTTATTATTATTATTATTTTTATTATTATTATTATTATTATTATTATTATTATTCGTGATAAGTTTATGGTATTACATTAATGATAGTCGTATTTATTTTTAGTTATTTGATTATTTTTATGATTATGTTCACAGTGTTTTTCAAGGTCAGGGAAAAATCTCACTATCACATAATTTTAGAGAAATGTTTTCTAAAAACACCAGAGTTATGTAGTTATAGTGTGATACCGATCTCAATGCATGACATCAGAGGGCTGAAATGCTTACACGTGACCTTAAAGTGACCTTGATTATCTCAAAATGGTATAATCTGAATAAGTCAGACATTATTTCTGCCTCGTCTACAAAATGATTGGTACATTGAGGAAAAACAAAAAGGCGCTCCGTTTCTTTGAATATCCGAGAAGGTAAAGATGACGAAGATGTGTTTTTTTTTGTATTACTCGTCCGCAGCGACACCTGGGACACCCTCTATTTAGAAGATGCACAGTCAAATCTAAATAAGCAGTAACCTGCACACAAAAATAAACACGGGCATTCATCATCTGTAATTCGCATGATGGTAGTGCATATATCAGTCTGTAAAATCAGATAAAACACACACACACACACACACACACACACACACACACACACACACACACACACACACACACACACACACACACACACAAGCAGGTGGACCACAAAACTGGAACTACCACTACTATCCCTGGAGGAAGTTGATGATCCAGCGTACACAACCCCCCTCATCCCTTCATTTTTTTTTTACACTGGCAAAACACCTCTGTATCATCAAAAGCTAAGTCAAACACTCCAGGCAGTGGTGGTGAAAAAAGTTCTGAGTGTCCCTGAGGGCAGGCAGTAAACCTTCATTAGCAGGGAACAAGTGAGCTCTGATCTGTCTCTAACGTTGAGGCCTAATTAGTGTGTGTGAGCGTTGTATCCTGGTGCACTACTTCGTCTTGTGTATTATCCTGTCAGGATGTGAACCTTCAAAACACTTACGTCATCACGTTTCTGTTTTCACTTAACGACCATGTTAGTGACTTTTTCAGCACCGGTCGTCTTAAAAAAAAAAAAAAACACTTTCACTAGCAGTCCAAGTACATTACAGGACAATGAAACATTATATATATATATATATATATATATATATATATATATATATATATATATATATATACATTACAGTATTGGACGGAGTGCCAACCCATCACAGGGCACACACACACTTTCATTCACTCACACACTCACACACTACGGACAATTTTCCAGAGATGCCAATCAACCTACCATGCATGTCTTTGGACCGGGGGAGGAAACCGGAGTACCCGGAGGAAACCCCCGAGGTACGGGGAGAACATGCAAACTCCACACACACAAGGCGGAGGCGGGAATTGAACCCCCACCCCTGGAGGTGTGAGGCGAATGTGCTAACCGCTAAGCCACCGTGTCCCCTGCTATAACAAATTTAAACATTAAAAAAATTATAAAATATTTCTATAATATCTGTTCCAATTTGATCTATTTTGGTCTACTTTCTATTTTTAGAATTCTGTTTTATAATGAATTCAAGAATTTTCTTATACTAATTTATATTAGTTAGATGAATTAAAAGAAAATAAAAATGTATTTGTTATACTTTTAGCAGTACTACAGCCTTATTTTATTATTATTATTATTATTATTATTATTATTATTATTATTATTATTAAGTGTGTTGTTAAATAAAAAAGAAGTATAATACATTCAAAATAAAATAAAAAACGAATTAATTAATTTAAAGCAACGATTATCAATTGATCAATTAAATTTAACAATCTAAAAAAAAAAAGATTAAAAATCTAAAATTTAAATGTATTTGTCGAAATAAAAAAATAAACATTTCAGTGTTGGTGATTTATATATTCAGATAAATTTGTCCATTTATTTCTTTTTACTTCACTAAAACAAACAGAAATCCAAACCATTTGGACCTCGAATCTGTCTCGAATCTAATCATATTTAATTCTGTAAAAATTCCTATTCCAAATTTCCATTCAGATCATCATCATAAAAAAAAATACAACCTGCAGTACATACGCTGACTCATCGTAGGTGTACTCTCTCTTGAAATGTTCAAAAATAACATACAGCCATTATCTTTAACTTGATTTCTTTTTTTTACCCATAATGCTCCCTGATAATATTCCTGCGTCTGATCTCTGTGAGGCTTTGAATTCTTTCTTTACGAGCTGAATCGCTATGTATTTTGTCTCTGACATCTGAGGAGCGTGTACTTAACCTGTTCATAAAATAAATACTTTTAAAAAAAGGCAAAAGGAACCATTGACTTTCCAAATTCTGTGCGTGTGTGTTGTTTGCGAGTGTGTGTAGGCGTGTTTCAATGTGTGTCTTGCCATGGCTGAGGAGCTCCATTCACCCAGTGAAATAGAGCAGAATGAAAAGAGTAAATGGAACCTATTATTTACGCAGATACACAATCCCGCCACGCACGTCCAAAGTCCCGCCACAGACTCCCTGTCTCTTATTTTTTCCCTCTCTCTCTCTCTCTCTCTCTCTCTCTCTCTCTATCACACACACACACACAAACACACACCCATCACCCTGGTGCCCCTGCAACCAGCCGATGTCCAGTCTTTTATTATACTTTAAATGATGCTGACAGCAACAAAGCAAACACACACACAAACACACACACACACACAGACACACACACACACACACACACACACACACACACACACACACACACACACACACACACACACACACACACACACACACACACAGAATCAATGCAGGCCACCTGACATACTTAAAAAGAAAAAAAAAACTCACTCACACAAATCTCACTCTCTAATTATACACACTATATTCTGAGTATATTGTGGAAATGTTTTACACACCCCATTTCTAAGGAATATTGCATGTGTGTGTGTGTGTGTGTGTGTGTGTGTGTGTGTGTGTGTGTGTGTGTGTGTGTGTGTGTGTGTGTGTGTGTGTGTGTTGGGGTGTAGCATGGGGATTCCTGAACACCTGTGCCCCTGATAAGAGTTATCACAAGTCCTGTTTTATGGTTCTACTAAATACTAAACAAACACTACATCTACTCTATTAACACACACACACACACACACACACACACACACACACACACACACACACACACACACACACACACACACACACACACACATACACAATGGGGAAATAGTGATTTTCTAAAACTTTTTCTCCACATTAAATTAACTAGAAATGTAGCAATAAAGTGTAAATCTTTAACTACTGAAAAATACTGCGCTGTTATTGGACAATAATTCACTTCGTCATGTGATGCAATGCGGCCTAAAGTGACACAGGGTTACCGATACCACCCCAAACGTACCTACCTCCCTTCTCTTCTCATCATTTTACTGTTGCTTGAAGTTAATAAGACAAAATTAAACCCAGTTTGTTGTGTTACAAAGAAACCAAAAAGCTCAACCTAATCTGTCATGAAGTCTTTCTTTATCCTGTAGATGAAGTTTTACATAATACATACTGTACATACATAACTAAGCTCTAGCACTGGAGACTCCTTCTAAACATGCTAAACAACGTCTCCTCACAGAAAACCTCGCCATATCAGCTACTATTTCATATCTCAAGGTGTGTTTTTGGCTTTGGACTTTTTTTCTTTGTCTTTTCTTTGCACATTTCTTTTAACAAGACATAACACCTTCCTCTTTGGTGCGATGAATAAATGAGTCCATACTAAATCTTGATTTCGCTTTCATTGCGATTTCACTTTCATTGCGATACTACAGACCAGACAGACTTCAGTCACTGGTTACTATAGAATCGCTAACCTAATATATATATATAAGGATTTTAAGGGAAAACAAAAAACAAACCTACATGGCTCTGTGTGAAAAAGTGTCTGCACCCCTGTTAAACAGAACTAGACCAAAATTACCCCAAGAGTGCAGCGATGACTCATCCAAGATGTCACAAAAGACCCCACAACAATATCCAAAGATCTGCAGGCCTCATTGCCTCAGTTAAGGTCAGTGTTCATGACTCCACCATAAGAAAGAGACTCCACCAAAAATGGCCTGCATGGCAGAGTTCGTCTCAGATTTGACAAGGCTCGTCTCAGATTTGACAGAAAACATCTTGACGATCCCCAAGACTTTTGGGAAAATACTCTGTGGACTGACGAGACAAAAGTTTAACTTTTTGGAAGGTGTGTGTCCCATT
>NC_062540.1:18070772-18078272 GCF_022655615.1 Tachysurus fulvidraco
CATTAAGTTACCAACTTTTAAATGAACCAGTTTGGTTCATTTAAATGAATTACTTTAAATAAACAATGTGAAACTAAGAGGAAAGCTATTCTAAATGACTCATGTCAGATATGAGGATTTATTTCCTTTTGGAGCATCAGTCACACTAATCATATTCTAACAACTGTAGTGTTTTCTTTTCCTAGATGTTTCACTCCATGTTGATGTTCAGACTTGTGAGTGAGCTGACAAAGACTGGACCTTAATACTACAACAAATCTTAAGTGGGATGTAAAGCAACATTTTCTGGGGGTTTTCTTTCAGCATTTAATGTATAGTTTAAGCTGCATTATGGATGTGGTATCTTAGTGCGTAAGGTGTTGGACTATTGTTCCTGGGCCCCTGAGCAAGGCCCTTACCTCACAATTGCACAGTGAGATAAAATGCAAGTCCCTCTGGATGAGTGGGTCGGCTAAATTCTGTAAATGTAAATCGTTGATTTATGACCTCTATGTTTACATACTTCAGTCTGATTAGTTATTTGATACATATGAAGGATTAAATGATTAAAATACAGTGTGAAGTGCTTTGAGAAATCATCTGTCAGATGAATATAATAAGCACATAATTTAATTATACTCTACGTTGCCTAAAGTATGTGAACACCTGACCGATTGCACCCATACAGCATGAGCATCCATTTATACATTTAATCCCTGCTTTGCTGTTATAATTATCTTCACTCATCTGGTAAGGCTTCTAGATGTGGCCGTGCGTTCGTGTGGATTTGTGTTCATTTAGCTACCAGAGCGTTAGTGAGATCAGACTCCGATGTTGTAAGAGTGACGATGCCTGGGGTTTCGTCGGAGTTCCAGTTCATTTCAAAGGTGTTCGTTGGGATTGAGTCAGTGTCAGGTCTCAATGCAGGACATATGAGTTCTTCTATTCCAACCTTCACACAACATGTCTTCATGGAGCTCTGTGCTTTGTGCACAGTGGCATTGTCATGCTGGAACCGTGTTTGGGTCTCTTATGCCCCTTTCCCACCGAGGCAATTTGAGTGGTGGTTCGGAGCCTAATTTAGAATCAGTTCTTTCTTTTTCGACAGCCAAAGCACCGGCTCTGAACCAGGAAAAGTGGTTCTTAAGTAGCACCAAAACGTTGCTGGCCTAGACTTAAGAACCGCTTGTGTCAGGGGCTGTAGGCGGGGCTACTGTTAGCACCTGGAGGCGGGGCTACTGTTAGCACATTTGATAATGTACCTTAAGTATACTAATATTTAATACACTTTTACTTTACCGCGATATGATACATTATCAGCACACATGATAGTATGTAGCTACATGCTAAGGCTAACTTTTTTCTGTGTTAAAGATAAAATAATGTTATGTACTTTATGGATTACAACCTCCGTTTATACAGATTACATAGAGCTGCATGTACACGTCGAATTCGCCACGTTTGGATGTTAATGTAGGTTCATAAAGCCGTGAGCATTAACAGTAAAGCAACATCCGCCATTGTTGTTGTGTTTGTGTTTATAGCTGCTGCGCTAACATTGCTGGGACACGTGACACATATACAGTGACGTCACACTCGGCTCTGTGACGGCTCTCTAGCCGGTGGAAAGGCAAACCGGTTCTTAGAAAGATCGCCAGTGGAACCAACTTTGAACCAGCACCAGTGCTAACTCTGAACCAGCACCCGGTTCTTTTTGGTGGAAAAGGGGTATTAATTCCATCGAAGAGAAAGTGTAAAACTACAGCATGCAACTACAGATGTTCTGTATGTCTCTAAATTTGTTGCAACGGCCTGGTGAAGAAACACATACAAGTGTGTGGCCAGGTGTTCACATACTTTTGATCAAGTGTAAATAATACAGTAATAATAATGTCTATTGAAATTAAAGTGTCTCAGCAGTGAGGGCAGAGAAGGACAGTAAAAACCACAGAATAAAACCACAGAAAAATGGTTTCATTTCCTAATGGGAATTGGCTTAGTAGTTTCCATTGAACATTTTCCCATCAGGGTCTCTCAACATTAACGGTTTCTACATACCCACAGTCACATTTCTGTCACAAATGCATGATGTTATTATGTGTGTAATTAAATTAATTGTCATTTCAACCTTGTTAGCAATAAACACTCAATGACCATGTTTGTTTTTTGTTTTTTTTGGATTTGTGAATATCACAATCGTGAATATTTTTCACAGGACTGATGAAATTCTCTATTTGAATTGCCTAGAAGTCATTGGTTCATGTTCTATAACTGTGGCTTTGACCGTAGTGTTGACGGTCATTCAGATCAGTAGTTTCAGCATTTCTGTAGTAACAGAACACATACAGTAAGACTGACAATCCATAAAATCTAAGCCTAATAATTACTCAGTTTAGGATTTTAATCTTTCCGGTTATTAAAGAAACGTTTATTTAACCCTTATGAAAGGAGTTTTGTAGTACCACAGACCAGTAACAGAACAAGCTGTATGTAATTACTTATTTCTTTCTTGATATGATACAGATACAAGTAAATAAGGTCCATATAAATGCATGTCACTGAATATTCAATAACAGTACACCTGGTTGTTGACTCTCTAACACATCATCATCATCATCATCGTGGCTCTTGTAGGACACCTAAATATTCCTATTGCTATTAAACACTTCTATAAGTGCTTACGTTTCATTTCACCTGGTAAATCGAGACCTTTTACTTTGGGATTAATGGTACAATTAATCAAACACACACACACACACACACACACACACACACACACACACACACACACACACACACACACACACACACACACACACACACACACACACACACATAATTGCTTTACTATATACAGTACAATAGTAACCTGTAATTGGTTTCCATGACTTTATTCAGAAGGAAAGCAGAAGTGAGTGTATGAACAATTGGAAGACTTCTTGGTTAAAAAAAAAAAGAAGGAAGTAAATATAACGAAAAAAAATAATTTCTCTGAAATACTACATCTACTGGGCAACAACAACAACTTATACACATACACACACAAATACACAGTCAGTTTATTTAGTTGTAGTATACACACATAACCTCACATGCATACACATACAGTATGTCTGCCCCTGGGCACAATCCCACTGTGTGCCATAACCCACCCAAGACCACAGACACACCCTTTACCACATCTTCACACACACACACACACACACACACACACACACACACACACACACACACACACACACACACACACACACACACACAAACACACACACGCACGCACACACATACCCACACTGATCTCTGATACCACACCCAAACCCAGGGCATCTACTCACATCACACTTTTATTATAAAAAAAATAAATAAAACACACACACACAACCCACACCACACACACTCACGTCACACACCTTTCTGTCCATTTCGCATGTACATGTCTGTCCTCCATAACAAAGCCTTAAGCAACACAATTACATCATGTATTGTTATGACATCATGTTTATGCTGACCATCATGGCTTATCATCAACTACAGCTGATTAAAGTTAAAGTCAAACAACAGTATCGTTACATTATTCATCATTAATTTTGATATTTAATTGACATCTAAAGCATCATCATGAGGTTCGGAGCGACGAAAGGAAAAGTGATAATTTGGAGGTAGATTTATTATAAAACAAATTGAAGAAATAAATGTCTGTGTTTTTGGTGTTTTGAAAGTTTCACTGCATTTCGGTTATGCAATTAATCCCGGTGCTAAGAAGTTAGATGCCGCGACAGTAGCTACCGAGTTTGGTATCAGTATAAAGGAATAGAGGAATAAGACAGTGTTGATAGTAGCCTGAATGTCTGACAAGTTAGCTGTGCTGGATAGATAAAGTTGGGCTCACATGTTCCTGGTTAGATAATAAACTTCATGATAGATGTGGTAGAAAAACAAGTTTTTCCACAGACGAGCTCATACAGTACCGAGCAAGCTGATGTATCACACAGTGGGTAAATAAGTGGGTGAAATATTTAGATGTGTTTTTAGGTGTTTGTGATGACACAGATGTCTTTGTGGACAAAAGATGACACCACGTCCGAATTCTGGCAAAAATGAAGCGAAATCAGGGTAAAAGTGCCGTGTCGGTTTTTTACACGCATCGTTATTGTTTTAATGTGTGTGATTTTTTTTTTGTACTCCAAGCTTGGGTCATGTTTCCGGATATCTGTGTGCCGCTGTATACCGATATGGATTTGTATTGAGATTGTGATCTAATAACGGCTGCAAAAATCGTGTCCCAACCAATTGTGTTAATCTCAATTTCTGCCATTTTCACTTTTTGAAAAAAAAACAAACAAACAATACAAACATATTTTGGTGTAAAAAAAAAAAAAAGCTGTAGGATTAAATACAGGGGAAAATATCGAAAAACAAAAGGGTTATGCTTCAAAAAGCCCAAGCATTTTAGAAGGACATCAGCTATTTAGGAGCATGTGATGCTAAAACTCCTAGAAGAACCTTCTCATGTTTACTGTATGCTTTCCTCTAGAACTGTGACAGGAAATATCAGTGGCTTTTTTTTTTCTTTTTTTTGCCGGCGAGCTTTTATTTTGTGTTATTGATTACGATAAGAGGTTGGTGGAGGAAACGTTGTTTTGGGAAAGCAGTGAATGGTCGTGTGCCGTTTAGGATAAAAGAAATGAATCTGACGTCGGTTATGTGAAGAAAAAAAAGTAAATGTTGGAAAAATGCACTTTCATATGAGAATGGAGCACAATGTGTGAACAAACCAAGGAAGACAGGCCAAATTCTCAGAAAAGAAGAAATGCTGAAATTTTTACAGAAAACAACCCATGCACTTGGTTGTGGTGGTGGTGGTGGTGGGGGGGCACAGTGGCATGGTGGTTAGCATGTTTACTTCACACCTCAAGGATGGGGGTTCAGTTCCTGCCCCTGCCGTATGTGTGTAGAGGTTGTGTATGTTCTCCAGGTGCTTCAGGGGTTTCCTCGGTGTTCTCTGGTTTCTTCCCGAAGTGTTGAAGGCTGATTGGCATTTGTTAATTATCCTTTGTGTGTTTTGCTTCTCTTTTTTTTTTTTACCCATCCTGAGGCATTCAGAGATTGTACTGTACCAGCTCCAGTTGTGTTCCGCTTCATGAACATTCTGGGCATTTAAAGAGAAGTTACCAACTCCATGTGGAGTTTGAGGATAATGACCTCCTAACCGATACACAATTAGACTGTATCTGACTGTAGAATGGAAGTTATTTATAAAAACACACTCTGGTGCTTAAAATAATTTAGAATCACACCCTCCAGTGTCACCCAGATGAGGATGAAGTTCCCTTTAGTGTCTGGTTCCTCTCAAGGTTTCTTCTCAGACTTATTCATTAGGGATAAATGCAAACACATTTAAGTATAAGTCTCATATTATTCTTGAGCTTTTGTCTAATGATAATCATAAATGGAATATAATTAATTATGATTCATTATAAATCAACCGCTTTAAAAAAATACTTTTCTACACCATCTGTTAATTGATGATCATCATCATTACCATCATTAATGAATTAACAGAAAAGGTCTCCCACAGATCAATAAAGCATCTAATCCTCGTCTGAACTGAAATAGTGTCGTATTGTTTCAGATTTGGTATCATCACTTATCACATCATGGCCTTCTAAATGCTGGTACAGAAAATAAACACTCTCACTCTCTCACTCATTTTCTACCGCTTATCCGAACTTCTCGGGTCACGGGGAGCCTGTGCCTATCTCAGGCGTCATCAGGCATCGAGGCAGGATACACCCTGGACGGAGTGCCAACCCATCACAGGGCACACACACACTCTCATTCACACACACACACACTCTCATTCACTCACACAATCACACACTACAGACAATTTTCCAGAGATGCCAATCAACCTACCATGCATGTCTTTGGACCGGGGGAGGAAACCGGAGTACACGGAGGAAACCCCCGAGGCACGGGGAGAACATGCAAACTCCACACACACAAGGCGGAGGCGGGAATTGAACCCCAACCCTGGAGGTGTGAGGCGAGCGTGCTAACCACTAAGCCACCGTGCTCCCCTGTCTATCCACATGACTCAAATAAAACAAATATTGAGCTCCTGAAGTAATGCAGTAGGTTGTGAGAAGAATCTGGGAGTCTATTAGAGCACAAATAATCGTGCTGTACAGGTGGATGGGACTACGTACCTCTCTTTCCTGTCAATCACAGTGACATAAGTGTCAGAGACTACAGGTAGGTAGGTTTTAAGCTTTCTTTTGGATGAATTAGTCCCAAGGCCTTTTGTGGGAACACATGACACACAAATCCACACGTTTCCAGGGACGCTGGAATTCGATTGTATAGATTAAATACATGATTGCAATAACATGTCATTGTCTCTACGTTACTTCTTCTACAAATACACAGTTGTCTAGAATGTAGCTTAGTGTTCCAATTACTCTTCGCTGGAACTAGGACGTGATGGTCCAGATGGTCCGGTTCCTAATCAGAAGGTCGGGCTTCAAGCCCACAAGCTGCTCAGACATCTATGTTGGGGCCGTAATGTAATGATGGCTGACCCTGCGCTCTGACCTCAGGCTCATAATAGCCTGTGATATGCGAAAACTTGGGGGAAGTCGTGGCCTAATGTTTAGAGAGTTTGATTCCTAACCCTAAGGTTGTGGGTTCGAGTCTCGGGCCGGCAATACCAGCATAAATGTCTGCCCACTGCTCCGGGTGTGTGTTCACGGTGTGTGTGTGTTCACTGCTGTGTGTGTGCACTTTGGATGGGTTAAATTCAGAGAACGAATTCTCAGTATGGGTCACCGTACTTAGCCGTATGTCACGTCACTATAAATTAAGTAGTCCCAACCCTGTTACAGCGTGACAATGTGTCTGTGCACCAAGACATGGTTGGAGTGGAAGAACTGGAGTGTCCCGACGGAATCAGTCCTGACTCGGAATCAACACCACCTGAACACCTTTGGGATGAGCCGGAACACTGACTGAACCCCAGACCTCCTCACTCTTACAACATCAGTGTCTGATCTCACTTCAGCTTGTAGCTGAATGATCACTAATCCCCACAGTGACGCTCCAACATCTAAAAGCCTTCCCAAAAGACTGGAGATTATTATTATTATTATCATTAACAGCAAAGCAGGGATTAAATCTGGAACATAATGTTCATTAAGCGTACATATGGGTGTAATAGTCAGGCGTGCTCAAACTTTTGGCCATAGATCTTACTTTGAATGTTGTTTTTCGTTTCATCATTGTTAGTATCCATTAAATAAGTAGAAAGAACTCTCTGAAGAATCCTCCTAAATGTACCCAGTTCCTAGGAATTTGTCATGATGAGTGACGACCAAAGTGACTGAAAATATACCTGGAATATTCAAAAATACGACTCAAGTTTAAACCTGTGTGTGTATGAGAGATTTATTAAATATCACATCCTGAGAAATGGGCCTTTTTTTTTTTTTTTAGCCGTGACACAAAATGGAAACATTCCCGAAA
>NC_062540.1:18083272-18090772 GCF_022655615.1 Tachysurus fulvidraco
AGGACAATTAAAGTGTGATCTCAGACGATATTGAGCCAAAATTACTCACTTCACAAAGAGACCTGGGTTTCCGGCTCTTTTTTATTTCTTTCTCAATATTCACGTGGCTTATAGGTGTTACAGAAGATCATTCAGGAGAAGTGTTTCAATGGAAGTGAACAAAACAGGATTGACTACTTCTTTAAACTTTATTGTCATGTGTTGCAGCATCTATCACGTCAACTCCATCAGGTCTATCAGGCATACTTTCCCATACACCCAGGGTGCCCTGTATCGCGGCGCTGTCGGCTTTGTACCCTCGTCCCTGAGTCGTGTTCGAGCCTCGTTTTGGTACATCGCTCTGGATAAGAGCGTCTGTCAGCTCATTCGGTGCAGATATCAATCCCAAGACCCCTAGAAAGGCAGAGAGGTCAAGAGTGTGTTCTCGTGGGAAAGGGGCAGGCCGATACTCCCGCAGCCGGGACACGGAGCTGGAATCCCGTTATTCCAGTTCCTGTTCTCTCCGTGCACTCCGAGTTCTGATCCTAACGTGTCCGGACTCGCCTGTGGGAAGGCTCGCACGAGGACTGGAGCATGAGTGTGCTGTACCTTGCTAAGGTTCATATCAGTGTTAGCAGTTCCCTACAATCAACTCGAGTCTGATATCAAAGCGCCACGTCATTCTATTATGCCATTTGTTCAGAAGGGGAAAAAAAAATGCATTTTGTAAGACAGGATTGAAGAAATACATACTGTAGGCTCATGGGCTGGTATCAGAAAACATACTGAGCAATTTAAGAGTTTAATCCTAACATTTCACCAAGCATTTTCAAACATCAGACCCATGCATGCTCGGCTACGTTATTAAATACAGGTACACCTGCTCTGTTGGTTTTCTATGGTTTGTTGTTTTTTTTTTTTGTCTCCATCTCTTCCTCTTTTCTTATATCTCTCTTCCTCTCTCCTGCGCTTCTCCTTTCCTCTAAATTCCAGAATCTGAGAGGAAAGCGGGGGCAAACAAGACAGACTGGATTTTACACACAAGTTTTGCCAGATGACAGAAATGAGGCTCCCTCGTGCCAAGCACAGGAGGTTTTAGTGCCAGGAGGTTTCTCAAACCAGCCGACGTTGCATAAGGTTGATCAGAAGAAAAACACAAAGTACAAGTAGCTTTCTTCCTGCTGGTAAATTAACTCAGAAATTTAATCCAAACAAAATATCTAATCCCAACTGATTTACATGTATGTGTAATCGATACCATATACGGTCAAATATACGGCCTCGTTTTACGACCAGACTTTTACCCAAGGGGACATGAATAGCAGAAGTCCTTTGTTGTTTAAACCTTTAAACAAAGGTTAGAAATTCTTTAGATGGTTATAGGATCTAGCGTTCTAAACAGGTAAGCTCTTGTTCTTTGTAGAATTTTGGAAAATTTGCCCATAGAGAATGAAACTGAAAAACCTTCCAAAGGTTGTACATAACTAGAGTCATTCCTGATACCAGCAATCATATTTAAGTCAATGATGTTTATGCAACAACAATAAAAATCCATGTGAGAGCTAAAGAAAGCTTTCGCCAGCACTCGGGGACTAGAACATGGAGGGATCTCGATATACTGTACGTCTTGGCGTGATAGAAGGTCAGCAAGTCAAACTCAAGCTCAGTTGAAGTTTGCTTCTGGAATTAAGACGGCACTCGTCTTGGTATGATTTTATTTATTTATTCACTTTCTTTATGTGCGTGCGTGCGTGTGTGTGTGTGGAGGGGGGCACGGTGGCTTAGTGGTTAGCACGTTTGCTTCACACCTCCAGGGTTGGGGGTTCGATTCCCGCCTCAGCCTTGTGTGTGTGGAGTTCGCATGTTCTACCCGTGCCTCGGGGGTTTCCTCCGGGTACTCCGGTTTCCTCCCCCGGTCCAAAGACATGCATGGTAGGTTGATTGGCATCTCTGGAAAATTGTCCGTAGTGTGTGAGTGTGTGTGAATGAGAGTGTGTGTGTGCCCTGCATTGGGTTGGCACTCCGTCCAGGGTGTATCCTGCCTCGATGCCCGATGACGCCTGAGATAGGCACAGGCTCCCCGTGACCCGAGAAGTTCGGATAGAAAATGAATGAATGAATGAATGAATCTTTATGCGCATTGCTACTGCATGTGATTTATTTGTCATCTCTAAAAAAAAAGGTTTTAAAACGAATGCAAGGTGGAACGACTTACAGGAATACCGACGACTTAGCGTGCGCTTTTCTCTAGGTGAATTTATGGCACGTACAAATAGGTGTGAGTTCAGACGCATTGGAAGTTGCTTCTGCGATACCGGGCTGTAGTACTTTTGTGTGTGTATCTAGAAGATGCCTTTATTTTGTCCCGTATACATTACAGCAGAAGTGAAATTCTTTCTTTGCATATCTCAGCTTTGGAGGTTGGGGTCAGAGCACAGGGTCAGCTATGATACAGCACCGCTGGAGCAGAGATGGTTAAGGGCCTTGGTCGAGGGCGTAACAGTGGCAGCTCGAGCCTTGAACCCTGATCCTTCGATCAGACCGCTAGAACTACAACTGCCTTATATATTCTGTGTGTGTGTGTGTGTGTGTGTGTGTGTGTGCGTGCGTGCGTGCGTGCGTGTGTGTGTGTGTGTGTGTGTGTGTGTGTGTGTGTGTGTGTGTGTGTGTGTGTGTGTGATGTCTTTTGCTGCCTTCTTGGCCAGGTCTCTTTTCTAAAAAGAGATTTAATCTCAATGAATATTTACCTACTTAGTAGTTAAAGTTTGGGAATTGACCAAGACTCGGGTCTAATTTTGACTTTGATAAATCTACATGACTTTATTTTGCTGGAATGAAGATGACAGATGACAAGGTACAGTAAATCGGTCGGCTATATCGCGAATCCGTTAAAATGAACCGATGCCACTGAAGTAATCAAGAGTCTGAAACTAAAGAATGACTGAACAGACACCTGAGTCTACTGCTCTGGATTGAAGCTCCCAGGTTATATTATTTATATCTTGTTTAATTACCCTACGCATGCATGGAACAGTTCCAGCACTACTTTACCGGTAGTTCTTGAACCGTGCAACTGGCTTTCCCAAATATTCAGCCAAAATCCTGGTTTTTAGAGTAACAGCCCAGACCTGAGGGGTGATGATATTGGCTGTTCTCCCAGACAGGACCTGTATTAATTGTTCTATGCCTTGTATCCATGATCTCCCGAGGCCCTTATAAGCATCGCTCCACTTCTGCTGTAAGTCAATTATTAGACAGCTGTGCTGAGTAAGCGATATATAAAAATAATTAGATCTACCTTAAGCATCGCAGATCTACAGCGGTGTTATAACAGTACTAACAATTTCACTCGTGTAAATTATTTCTTTCTTCACATTTCACGTTCCGGATTAAAGTGGTGATGAAATTATTTTCTGTGCTCTTGAAACAAACGACGAGGTGGTGTGATGTGACCTGATTGTTATTACTGTTAAAACTTTCCAGTTTTAAGGCTTTGCCAAAACAATCCCTTAAAGGTTCTTCACTGGAACTTAAGAGAGTTTTGCAGGGAAACCTTCTGTCGTGGGCTTCTACACAAAACCTTTAAGGGTTCTCCACAGGGAGAAGTTAAGGAAGCTGTAAATCGGACAAGATTTCATCTTTTATCCTACGCATTACGGGTTCTACTAATGGTGGGAATGGGCTTATTGCGGGACATTTTTTGATTAGTATGAAGAAATGAATTAATTTATCGTTGTGAGTCTGATCTAAATCAAGTCAAGACTCTGTTGGCTTTCAGTGTGAGACGTGTGTATTTCCCTTACACTGAATTTATGTGATTGACGTCAAACTTTAGATGATTATGAACAATTCAGTGAGCAGAAATGGGTCTGATATCTCTATTTGCTTTTATTTTGTTTTAATCGTGGCCTAATGGTTAGAGAGTCTGACTCGTATTCCTAAGGTTGTGGGTTCGCGTCTCGGGCCGGCCACGACTGAGCTGCCCTTGAGCAAGGCACCGAACCTCCCAACTGCCGCATAAATGGCTGCCCACTGCTCACGGTGTGTGTGTGTGTGTGTGTGTGTGTGTGTGTGTGTGTGTGTGTTCACTGCTGTGTGTGTGTTCACTGCTGTGTGTGTGTGTTCACTGCTGTGTGTGTGCACTTTGGATGGGTTAAATGCAGAGAACGAATTCTGAGTATGGGTCACCTCACTTTTATGTCACGTCACTTTTATTTTGCTGCTAGTATTTTAGCTAAAACTTAAATGCTTAAGAAACACTACAAATTCTTAAAGCTCTGAGTGTCTATTGAGCTGCACGAGCTTCATATTAACACCACCGTGGAGTGATACAGTACATGAGAAAGACATTCAATGACAAACATGAGGAAATTCTATTTTTAGCTTCTTGGAAAAATGAGTTAAAACACCTTGAGATAAGGAAACTTTTAGTTAGTAAAACGATCAGGTTCTATCGCATTTAGCAGACGCCCCTTATCCAGAGGGACTTACATTTTATCTCATTTTTATACAACTGAGCAATTGAGGGTTAAGGGTCTTGCTCAGGGGCCCAACACCTTAACATTTTTATCCTCCATTCTTTCCCTTTTTTTTTTTAATTCTACACATTTTTTTCCAACAAAGAAACCGTCACAGGCGTCATCCTCAAGGGCGAAGAGTTAATAGTCCTTCTGGTCCTACTGTAAAGAGGTTCTACTTAAAATCCTGAAATGTGAAATCAAAATTTTAAGGGTTTTCCTAAAGGACAAGCTCAAAGACTCTTTAATCATCCTTAGACATTTTGTCCTGCATTCTTGAGGAAACAAGCGTCCTTCAAGGTATCTTTGGATAATGAAGAGTTTGTCACTTCCTGTTAAGGTTTTAAGTGAAAGATTTGGGTTTTAGATTCGACCTTGACAAAAAAAACACTTCTCAAGGTGATTTTAACACCTTTATATTACTTTTATTTTTTACTTGCAAAGTTCACGACAAACGAAGAGGAACTTCTGGAAATTTCCCATTTCTATTCTCCATGTTCAAGATATCAGCCTTGAAGTAATACAATAAGCAGATTGTGTTGATGTAGCTTTTGTTTAATGGTAAAGAAAAAGAACAAAAAGCACACACACACACACACACACACACACACACACACACACACACACACACACACACACACACACACACACACAAAACCCCCTTGAGCTCTTACTGATTAATCCAGACAGCGTTAAATGTTTAACAGGACACGTTAAGGAACATTTTAACTTCAGTGAAAAAAAAAAAGTTCTCTCTTCAACAGGTCAAGTATAAGTGATACACCTTTGTTTTATACACAAACATACACACACACAACACACACACACATACACACACACAACATACACACACACCTGGCAGCCCTGCCTTTTACCTTATTGACACACACTCTCTCAAATCACTTATTTGCATAAGCGTTTGCAAGTCAAACGAGTCTCTCAGTGTAGATGTGCAGGGGTCCCACACTCCACACGTTCTGACACAGCCTCTCCGTGCTAATGCCAACAATAACTTTACGATACACAACAAAAACCCCTTAGTCCACAGCAGTAACACACAACCATAAAAATAAACTATACACCAACGTAACAACCTAAACACGTAAACCACGTAAACCACAAATAAAACACAAAGCTTTAAAACGCTCAACCACAAAAATAAAAGACATGAAATCGGCGCAGGAGTCGTAGGACAAGGTGCCCGGGCTGTTCGGGATGAAACGTGTATACACAGAGCAACTACGGTACACGCCAAGCAGAGTCTGATCGTATCAGGAGTCATACTGAAGCATTGTTCAGTATAATCTGATCACTGTAGTGTGTATTAATTTATTTATTTATTTTTTTTCCACTCATGTGGTGTGGAAGAGGGCGAGGAAACGCATTCCTCTCAGCACATGAGATCTTCTCGTCCAAGGAAAGTCCTTTTGGATTGCCGTTCTGGGAGTGAGCCGAAACCAGCGGTAACGTGACTGAACGTGTAAAAGAAGCTCAGTTCAGTTTCAGCCTCAAAAAAAAACACACGCACACACTCGTCTTTTTGGATCTGGCGCACCTGGCTGACACACGACCACCTCGCCGGCACGCCTTCGCCCAGAATCCCTTCATTTGCACGCGGATTTGCAAGTCAAATGATATGCTGTGTTCCCAGTGCCAACTCAAGGGTCGTGGAATGCGAGTTCCCTCCTTAGTCTCCACTGGTGTGCAACAACACACACACACACACACACACACACACACACACACACTCATAACACAAATAAAAGATCCGGTGTGTTGCCTGGCATACAGTAGGACCACGCACACTTGTGCCTACTTCATACAAGCTAAACTTCTCAATTCTTAGCAGAGGTGTTTGGAAGTAACAACATTGTGTATTAGAACAATTTAATAGTATTATGCTTTTCATTTTAAGGCCAAATCACATGTCCAAAACACAAGGATAGAAATCTTTGACCTTGTGGGGATCCTGTTGTCGGCCTCCATGCGGAAAAAATATTTTTTACTGTCTCCTTAAGGTTAATGAAGTAATGATTAGGGTTAGTTTAAGGTGTAGGCATAGTGTTAATTAGCTACATTAATAATTATGTCACTGTCGGGTCCACACGAAGATACAGAGACAAACATCTGTGTGTGTGTGTGTGTGTGTGTGTGTGTGTGTGTGTGTGTGTGTGTGTGTGTGTGTGTGTGTGTGTGTGTGTGTGTGAGAAAGAGAGAGAGAGAGAGAGAGAGAGAGAGAGAGAGAGAGAGAGAGAGAGAGAGAGAGAGAGAGAGAGAGAGAGAGAGAGTGATCATTTGCAATGAGGCTAATATTATGAGTCGGTGTGACGCTCCTTTAATCATTGTTCTCTCCTAAGGCCTTGGGCTCTATGACACTTTATTAAAGAACATTACAACAGCTGAGAAGCAGCCAGACGAGCTGAAGGATAGTTCGCCCCAAAAGCTAACACTGCTAATGAGCGATATACAAACTAGTTTAAAAGATGCAAATGACGTCTGTGTTGACTGATGTTTTTATCTCAGAACCTTCATTTATCTTATTTCTTTTGCAGCTGCTCCTGTGGTAGGAGGATGACCTTGGGTGAAGAAATGATCAATGTCTCACATAAAGTGTTGGGGGTCTGATTCCTGCCAATGTGTGTGTGTGTGTGTGTGTGTGTGTGTGTGTGTGTGTGTGTGTGTGTGTGTGTGTGTGTGTGTGTGTGTGTGTAGTTTGCATGTTCTCCCTGTATGTTAAAATTTTCTTCAGGGTACTCTGGGGTCCTCACCCAATCCAAAGACATGCTTTGTAGGGTGACTGGTGTGTGTGTGTGTGTGTGTGTGTGTGTGTGTGTGTGTGTGTGTGTGTGTGTGTGTGTGTGTGTGTGTGTGTGTGTGTGTGTGTGTGTCTGTGTTTGTGATGGATGCCAGTTTGGGGAACTTTGAGGCTGAGTAAGTGTGTGTTGTAAGGCGCTGTTATTAGAGCACAAGGTCAGCTATGATACAGCACCACTGAAGCAGAGAC
>NC_062540.1:18093272-18120772 GCF_022655615.1 Tachysurus fulvidraco
ACTGGGGTCTCTCTCTCTCTCTCTCTCTCTCTCTCTCTCTCTCTCTCTCTCTCTCTCTCCCTCTCTCTCTCTCTCTCCCTCTCTCTCTCTCTCTCTCTCTCTCTCACACACACACACACACACACACACATATGACATGTAGTGAACCCCTACAGGGAATTCTAATTCAAAGCAAATGTTCATGAGGAGAACAAAGCCTGGGTCATGTGATCTGATGATTTCCCAGTCGCCCCTCTCAGAACAGTCGAAATCACTAGGTGAGATTTGGATTGCAAATGTGCTCATACAGGTATGCAAATCCTGCTAATACCAAGTTAGCGAGTCTGTCTCCTCCCACCGACCCACTTCACTCTTCTCCTGTCATCACATTGTCTCCCTTCAGACAGAAACTCTCTGTAGCTGTGACTTAAAAAATTCCCTAACATTCTTAATGGTGTTTGGCGCCATCTACTGGTGGACGTTTTTTGTCATTTATCACTATTTAAATATCTGCATTTGAATTCTGACGTCACAAAATATTCAAAAGAGCCTCTGAGCATTATTTAAACCATTCTTTTAATGTGTCAGGATCGTCCCGACCAATCACACTTGCTTCATCGGATCACTTGATCTGAAGCTTTCCAGAAACCTTTAAACTGTGAACACAGATATTTCACTCATGGGTGTTAAGTAAGGAATATAACACAACCGGCCATGCAATTATAAGTAAGTAATCAACAACAGGCTGGTGTGCGAAGTTCATTATTGTCACATGGATGCTGAAATGTTTTATTTCACATATATTAAATAAAGAACCACACACAGTAATAGAGAAAGTCGTGGCCTAATGGTTAGAGAGTTTGACTCCTAACCCTAAGGTTATGGGTTCGAGTCTCGGGGTGGCAATACCACAACTGAGGTGCCCTTGAGCAAGGTACTGAATCCCCCAACTGCTCCCTGGGCACCGCAGCATAAATGGCTGCCCAATGCTCCGGGTGTGTGTTCATTGCTGTGTGTGTGCACTTTGGATGGGTTAAATGAATTTTGTGGACAGTCTTCATCAAATAAATTCCTCCTCCATTGTTGCTGTCTACCATACAAGTTCAAGAGTCCATACGTTGTTGTTACAGTCCACTGACGTTGTAGTTTAATGCTTTGTATTTATTCATTTGGCTGCTGTTTTTATTTGGAGTCATTTGGGGTAGAATGTAAAGTATGACCCGGTGCTGAAAGGTCCGACTATGACACTTTGACATTCCTGCGATTTGAGCACAACCTCCTCCTAGTAACTAGGACTTGACGTTATTCCATAATCTTCAATCTTAAGACGTGAAAATAACACAGTTCTTATCTTCACAAGCCACAAGCAGGCTGATATGCAAATGTGAGAATAATGTGAGAGAGAGAGAGAGAGAGAGAGAGAGAGAGAGAGAGAGAGAGAGAGAGAGAGAGAGAGAGAAATACAGATGCACTACTAAACTTAAACACAAAACAGCTGACGTGAGCAGAACACGAATCTTTAAATAAGAACGTTCCATCACGAAGGCACTTCTGACCGACTGACAACGCAAGAGATGGAGCGGAGGATTAATCAGATTTTAGCGTGTAACCATTTCCTGTCTTGGTACACCAGTATATCCTCTTCATGCTAACCTTTAGTGATTGAAAGGATGTGGTTTACAGAAACAAACAGCACACGCCACACAGGGCATTTATTCCATTACACCCCCAGCCACACACAAACATACACACAGATCACAAACACATCAGTGTGCCACAGTTGATCAGTTCAGGGTCAAATACAGTGTGATGTATTTCTGAAGGTATTTTTGCCCCCGATAAAGATCAGGTGTAGGTCAAATAGACTATGTGCAATTATGGTGTTAATTAATTGGTAAGAAAAGAAACAACAGCTAATGTGTTCCTTTAAATGTTCAGAGTAACACTATAGCTCCTGATGGCTGGCATTTTCAGTGTCAATAACTTCTTCACTAACTAAAGCCTTGTGCATTTGCTCAAGTCAGAATCCAGCATGGGGGGCACGGTGGCTTAGTGGTTAGCACGTTCGCCTCACAACCTCTAGGGTTGGGGGTTCGATTCCCGCCTCCGCCTTGTGTGTGGAGTTTGCATGTTCTCCTCGTGCCTCGGGGGTTTCCTCCGGGTACTCCGGTTTCCTCCCCGGGCCAAAGACATGCATGGTAGGTTGATTGGCATCTCTGGAAAATTGTTTGTTGTGTGTGTGTGTGTGTGAATGAGAGTGTGTGTGTGCCCTGTGATGGGTTGGCACTCCGTCCAGGGTGTATCCTGCCTCGATGCCTGATTACGCCTGAGATAGGCACAGGCTCCCCGTGACCCGAGAAGTTCGGATAAGCGGTAGAAAATGAATGAATGAATCTAGCATAACGCACAGCAATGGGATTAAGTAACAACTGCCATTAAATACAGGCT
Organism: Tachysurus fulvidraco; assembly: GCF_022655615.1. Taxonomy (NCBI): domain Eukaryota; kingdom Metazoa; phylum Chordata; class Actinopteri; order Siluriformes; family Bagridae; genus Tachysurus; species Tachysurus fulvidraco. Next base: position 18,095,700 of record NC_062540.1, read on the forward strand.
CAGTTTATTTTCAGTACAAATATACAGTAAATTTCATAATTCTTGTCACATTCCATCAGCCTTAAAAAAAAAATCGGTGGCAAAACTCGATACTTTAATCTGCATGGCACCTCAAGTCAAGAAGAGACGAAGTCAAGAAGCTTTTATTGTCATTTCAACCACATATAGCTGGTGGTGCTACATAAAACAACACCGAGCTAAGGACTGGAAGTAAGTTGTCCTGGACACAAAGTGCATCGTGTGCAACCGAGTGCAAACAGTAGCTACGAGACAAAAGACAATGCAGACAATACAATACAGAACACTTCAGGATAAATACACAAGATAGAGCTGACCTGTGTGAATTCTGTGTGTCGTACAGAGCATTGTGCAAAAGTATATTGTCGTAAACATTATACAAAAGAGGGTTGTAAACACAGAGGGTTCCTGCAAACATACTGTATATACTGTACTCTTCTGTTCTAGCAGCAGGCGGATGTGGTATTGAAATGCGGTGCTCAAGAGAACCCATAAATTGGACAAAAACAAACATCTAAACAATCAGGACGAAGACTAACGACCAACAATGCTCTGTGGTCAGTTTGACAATGTCACGTTACTCCACTGACTTACAGTGGACTTTGTAAATATTGGCACCCAGCAATGATTACTCATACTCATTTTCTTTTCACTCATATTTGCAAGTGGAGAAACATTTACAGCATTTGGCAGACACCATTATATCCAGAGCGACTTACTGTACATTATCTCATTTTTTATACAGCTTAAGGGCCTTGCTCAGGGGCCCAACAGTGGCAGATTGGTGGACCTGGGATTGAACTCACAACCTTCTAATTGGTGTCCTATTGACTAGGCTACCACATGCCCACTATGTATTTAGAAACTACTTATTTAGATATTTTCTTCCTAAATGTCACATTTTCTGACTCAAAAACAATATTTCTAATGAATACAAACACGATAATAATTCTTGGATGATTAAAATGTATCATCATTTAGTTCATCTTCATTTCCAAGAACTACATTTTTTTGTCTTTTACCGAATGTGAGGCTGCATAAAACGAACAAGCTTTCAGATTGTTGTTGAATCAGAATGGATATTAAGAAAATACTGTAAAATCAGCACAAAGTATAACCACCCCCCCACCCACCACCCCAGCTGACTAAATATAAGATATAAGCTTTTGTGCAAAAATACCCTGATAGCAGAATGAATTAGCGGAGCTGCTCGTTGCAGTCGGATGAGGATGTGAGCAAACATTTTAACCATCATCGTGATCTGTGCAGAAACGAGGACTGTATACACACACACACACACACACACACACACACACACACACACACACACACACACACACACACACACACACACACACACACACACACACACACACACAGAACATGTAGCCAGCTTTTGCTACAGGTGGGTCAGGTACTCTTGTGAAGGCAGGAAAAGGAATAAGTATGAAACTAAGAGACTTTCTATTAATTAAATCTTAATATTATATAATCACCATCAAACAGACAACATTCGAATCAAATGGTAAAATGAAAACACCCATTTGAATGAAGTCCATTTGAATTAAAGGTTGTAACACTAAAAAGCATACAAAGTATTTAGTTGATGAATAATTATGCAAGACATTAACACTATATATGTTGAGGACGTCCAAATGAAACCCTGTCTACGTCGAGCTCACAGCATTTTAAAGACTCCTCTCACCCTGTCCATAGACTGTTTGCCCCTCTTCTCTCCGGTAGGACACTTCAGGAGCCCTAAAACCCTAATCCTTCAACTGCTGGGTCGTGTCCTATCTCGGTTATAACTGGCTTTGGATTAGAAATTTGCAAAATACACCTCTAACTATGTGATCATGTAGAAGAGCTGTAATGATGAGCACAAGCAGGACAGCCAGGATAACTTGTTTATTTCTTCTTGTTCGTTTTGAAAATGGGGTCATGGCTGAACGCTACATGGTTGGAAATGAAAAAAAGAGACATTATCTTACATGAACGGAAACAAGTCCACATGTTCACACAAACACACACACACACACACACACACACACACACACACACACACACACACACACACACAAATACAGCAAGCAGTATCATATTTGCTACTTTCAAAACGTTTGTGACGTCAAACGAATGCTGAAACATTACACGAAGTAAACGAGAGGACAATATGCACATGGAGTATTATTGCTTTTCTGAAGATAAAGAAAAAAAAAAGAAACAAGCCAAGCAGTGCAAATACACAAATATTATAAAAAAAATAAATCAAATGATATAAAACATTTAGATGCATTGCATATCAGAGGTCCATGAGGTACAGCGTGACCTAAATTTACAACGGTCACCTTATATTCACAGCTAACTAAAAACACCAGTGTAAGAACCGCAGAACTTTATAAAATACGTATTAAATTCCTCCACAGCTGAAAAAAAGCGATGAATAATAAGGCAGCTCCGTTGTCCTTATATGGAAGAAAAGTACCGCAAGACTGTGGGGGCTGAAAGAAAGTGAGAGCAAGAAAAATCATCAAAGGTTCTTTGGCAGATTATTTTCCATCGCATTGTTTCCTGTCTGACCCGTGGATTAAAGGCGACGAATGTTTTTGCCCCTGACTGCGTCTCTTGAAGAGCGGAATCTGTAAACAGACACACACACACACACACACACAAAAAAAAGTCTAGAGTTAGTAATAATCAAAATAACGTAAAGTAATAATACATCATGTCTATAAGCAAAGTCTAATGAGATCTTTAGGGAAACAGCGCCATCTGGAGGTAGAATTCATAATAATTCATATCTGCTCATGGCAAAACTGAGAGATCTTCTGTAGCGTGCCCACCTTCCGACCCGAACCACATCACGTACCCACTTTAAAAAAAACAAAACAGGGCAATATGAATCGATGATGTTCAGCTACTCCAGGAAACTCAAACCTTCTACACAGGGTTGTGGCCTTTTAGGGAATCACCCTAGAGCTCGTATCATTAAGCCTGTTTCTGCTAGATATGGTATAGATTAATCGTTGTTAAAGTCTCAATTCTGTCTAATGAGTAGGTGTTGGTTTATTTTCCAGAACAGCAGCAGCTAGACAGGTTTTTTTTTTTTTAAAGAAATAGTTACGGTTATTATGGTGATGCTTCTGTTGTGAGGAGATGTTATTACTGGAAGGAGTTAAAAAAAAAAAAACAGCTTGCTTTCCAACATGGGAAAGTCTTCATGATGGAGGGATTTGTGGTTTTGTGGTGAAGTTCAAGAGAGAAACGAAAGAGAGGATCGTGAGGGAATGATTGTTTGTAGCTGTAACGCGTTATAGATGTTTATAGGAACGAATTAGTTTCTAACTGAACCGTAAACAGGTAAAAAGTTATGTTGCTGTTATTGGAAAAGAAAAAAGTTGAGTCGAACACGACAGCTAGAGGCGTATAAAAACAGAGGAAATCTGAAAATCTGTAACGCCGTTGTGAAATGTAGGACATTTTGATGTAATGCGATATTTAAAACAAACTCGGTTCCGCTTTTTTTTCACTATCAGCAGGCTACAAAAGCAGCAGATTTCTTTAGTTTGTTTAAACACGCAACCCCTATTGCACTCTGGAAAGGTGTAAATTGAGCGTTCGACATTGGCGGCATTCCAATACAGTTTTAACGTAGCCTTGTTGACTTCCCCTTACAGTTTGGGGAAATCCCCACCACTATCACGAGGGTTGATCCTAAGCTTTCTTGATAATCAGAAGATCGTTTCAGACGCAATAACAGTATATGAAGCTGAAGAACAATAAAATAAAAAGAACAAAGTCTTAAAATGAACCGTTTGAATTTCTGTAACATTGCTGTGACTTTTTTACGTCTCGAATAAATCCTCTTTAAGGCAACGCACTCACTCTCACTCATTTTCTACCGCTTTATCTGAACTACCTCGGGTCACGGGGAGCCTGTGCCTATCTCAGGCGTCATCGGGCATCGAGGCACGATACACCCTGGACGGAGTGCCGACCCATCGCAGGGCACACACACTCTCATTCACTCACACACACACACACACACACACACACTACGGACAATTTTCCAGAGATGCCAATCAACCTACCATGCATGTCTTTGGACCGGGGGAGGAAACCGGAGTACCCGGAGGAAACCCCCGAGGCACGGGGAGAACATGCAAACTCCAAACACACAAGTCGGAGGCGGGAATCGAACCCCCAACCCTGGAGGTGTGAGGCGAAAGTGCTAACCACTAAGCCACCGTGCCCCTTCTTTAAGGCTAATATAAAAATAATTAAATCATCGATAATAACAGTGTATACGTCCCCATATATTACTATATCCCACAGCGCACCTGCTCGGTTCCTACAAAACCACTTACTCTGGGTGTGTCGGGGCTACTGAACGGCGAGGGCTCGGCCGAACGGTTCTCCTTATCAAACGAGTTGTCTCTATGCCTGTGTGCAAACTTCCTCTTCAACGCCTCAGCAATAAGAGCAGCAGGATCCGACGCGCACACGTTCCCTTTACTCCTCCTTTTCCGTGCAGGTGTTCCTCCTGGAGACCTGAACACACCATCACAACACACACATTTCAGGACACGAGTCAACATACATGAGTCATGTTGTTGACTACACAGTCCTAAAGTTTACAGTCAAGATAAAGCCCAGAGAATCGGCCAAAGGAGCGGCCTTCTGACATATTTACATTCATAGCCTACTATTATTTACTATTAAACTCCTTCATATTTATTTCATAATATATGAATATATTGTTTACCTGACGATAGTCTGTATTACCAAAAGCATCAACATTTCCTTTTTTCCCCCCTAGTGAGCTATATGAATATAAGTTTTATTAATATTATAATCATCACCACTAAAGGTAATCTGTGATAAACCGGATGTCTGAGAGAATTTAGGTCATATTTATGAATATTTCTCTTCTTTACCCTCAACTTATTGCTAAAAGCTAGCCTATTAGCTAGTATGAGGTAACCGGACATGTTTTAATATATTTATTAATAATATATTTAAATATTTTTATTTGTTGTACTGCTAAAGCTGGCATAATAGCTTGTATGAGGAATCCAGACATAATTTGGAGTCATATTCATTCATTTCCTACCGCTTATCCGAACTTCTCGGGTCCCGAGGAGCCTGTGTCTATCTCAGGCGTCATCGGGCATCGAGGCAGGATACACCCTGGACGGAGTGCCAACCCATTACAGGGCACACACACACTCTCATTCACTCACACACTATGGACAATTTTCCAGAGATGCGGAGGAAACCCCTGAGGCACGGGGAGAACAAGCAAACTCCACACACACAAGGCGGAGACGGGAATCGAACCCCCAACCCTGGAGGTGTGAGGCGAACGTGCTAACCACTAAGCCACCGTGCCCCTGGGTCATATTTATAAATATATTAAATCTTTACTAGTAAAACTAGCTTATTAGCTAGTATGAGGAATCCTGACAGAAATTCTGAGAGGATTTTAGGTTGTATTTATTGATATTTTACTTAAAAAAACACACTCAAATGCTCTTTTCAAACAGAGAAACGACACTGAAATAAAAAAACAACAAAAAAAAAAAACGTTGCGAGTGTTAGCACACCTCTCTATGGTGCGAAGTTTAACCTGGTTCAAATCCTTCAAGACCTCTAGCATGGAAGGAACTGCGGCCGATGAGGCCTCACACACTCCAGCTTTATCCTTCCTGGCTGCTTGTCTCTGTTTAATCACGTCATTCACAGAGACCTGCTTGGAGCCAGCACCCAGGGGAGGTGGAAGAGGAGGAGGAAGAGGAGGAGGTGGTGGAGGTAGAGCAGCCATGAAAGGAGTGGAGGTAAGAACGGGAGCAGGAAACCGTGAACATGGGGTGGAGGGATTGTTCAGGAGGGAACTGTCTGCTGAAATGAAAAGGAAAATGTATTTACACACTAATCGATTCATCCAAGAGGCTTTAATTGTTCTGCTAACCATCTTATAGCATAAACAGGATAAAATTCGTGGCAAGCTTTTAATAGTCACTTATAGAGTAAATAAATAGTAAACAACTAGCACTGATGTGGCATTTTAAGGCAAACAACCATCATGAAATTTCAATTCATTAGCGATTGGGTGGTTACCTGATGGAGTGGTGACGATCATCGCAATCTGAGCTCGTAATTTCTCTAACTCGGTCTCCAGTGCTTGGATTTTTTCAAAAGCTTCTGGTTGTTTGCTTGATGCCCGTGCAGTGTGTAATTTCTGTTCACGAACTGGACACACAGAGGCTGGAGTTTCAATGCCGTTTGACCGTCCCTGCTTCCTCAGAGGGACACGATTCCTGAATAATAGTTGATGTAAAAATGCCACGCTTAAAGACGGTTTACAAACACTTTTGTATGATTTTACGAAGAACCTTAACCTCACAGCACCATCTATAGACTAAAGGAGCAAATATCTGGAATATGTTGCCCGATTATTTGCATTTGGGGTAACAGGGAATGTGTATACCGATGATTTTTGACCGAACCCCACTGTTTCCTTCACTGTATTCCCCAAATGTCACCGAGTTTATAGTAAAGCATTAAATAAATAATTTAAGTATAAAGGTCTGTTTTCAGACCAACTACCTGAACTTAGTGCAGCTGTCTCCTTCGTCCTCGGCAAGCCATAACACATCCGCTAGCGATGGAATGGCAGGAGCATCCACGGACACCTCGATATGACCATGTCTCCTGATCGTCTGTAAAGGAACCTGATCAGGCAAAGCGGAGCAGAAAGGTCAAGGTTTCATTTAGGGTGTCTAAATAAAAATAAACTGAATTAATGCAGTAATACGGGTGCAAATAAAATGTTTCCATTGAACTCATTGTAATATATTAGAAAGTGAAGAAGTTCTGAATATCTGCAATTTTTTTTGGTCTTTAAGCACTTATAGAAGATGAGTAAACCAATAAAGATATTTAAATAAATAACATTCATTTATCAGTAAGTACCATATCCTGGTCAGTGTGGCAATGCAAAGCTTATCCCAGGAATACACACTACATGGGATGCTATTCCATCACAAGGCACATGCACTCACGCACACACACACACATGCAAACTAAGGGTAATTGCCTGTAGCTGATTTTTTTTTTCTGATTCTTTTTTGCTCTTTGCACACACTGTCTAACATTTCAGTCATTTTGCTCATACTGTACAATATTTCAGTTACTGTTACTGTTTTTGCACAATCTTATACACTATCCCAGGGACCTGCTGCTAAGAAACTGTGTTCATTCGAGTATTACTGAACGCAATATTGTCTGAACTTACAGTATTTACATACAGTATTGACACCGGTCGGTCGTCGCTGTTTTTTTGTGTGCTGTCATTTGTGTACTGTCTTTTTTGTATTTTGTGTATTGTCTTGTAACCTTTTGTCTGCACTGTCTTTTGTCCTGCACTGTTTTGTCTGTCTTGTCTTGCACTGTTTGCACCGGGTTGCATAGTTGCACTTTATATGGATAAAACTACTTACATGTCCTTAGTCCTGTCTTTGTTTTATGTAGCACCATGATCCTGGAGAAATGTTGTCTCATATCACTGTGTACTGTAACAGCTATATATGGTTGAAATGACAATAAAAGATTCTTGACTTGACTTGATACACCTACCGATATATTTTTTTGGGGGGTGGGAGGAAATTCATAAAGACAAACGTAGCACATGTGAAGGAAATCGTCACAGACCCAAGAGGATCCCAAGGTCATTGTGAAACCTGGGATCCTGAAGCTGAAACAGCTTGATTTATACAACATGTGGGCAAAATTAAGCAGACAACTGACCAGTACACTCATATGTGGGGCTTCCTAAACTGTTGCCACAGTAAACAGGAAACGTGTTGTTTGGAAAGTCTCTGCATGTTGTATCGACACAAATCCATATCAATTCCAATGTGCACGAAGCAAGCTCCACAAAAAACATGGATTGTCAAGGCTTACATGGACAAACTCAATGGGCTCGCATGGAGTTGTGACTGAATAACCCACAGCCATATTGTAAACTCTACCTGAAAGCCTTTTTCAGAATTCTGGAGGATATTATACGAGCAAATCTTCAGCATAGGTGCAATCGGTCAGATATTCATATACTTTTAGCTATATACAGTAATCTCAACCCTTTAACTTACTACACACTACTTACTATATTCAATTCAATTCAATTCAAATGTATTTGTATGGCGCTTTTTACCCTTTACATTGTCTCAAATCAGCTTTACAAGACAAAAGGTTAATATAAAGAATAATATAATACAATGTGTGTTAATGAGGTGACTCAGGTGACTGTAGCGAGGAAAAACTCCCTTAGATGGTAAAGGAAGGAACCTTGATAGGAACCAGACTCAAAGTGGAACCTCATCCTCATACGGGTGACACCGAAGGGTGTGATTATATATATATATACACAGTCTGATAAATGTTGTATCGATGAGACGATCGAGGTCCTCAAAAGAACATACCATACGCTCAGATCAGTAGACACGTCAACGTACCTGGAAATGAAGCCGAGGATACAGTGTCAGAGGGAGATTTGTTCCAATCATGCGGACGATGCTACGGTACTGTCCACACAAAGTGCTCTCCCAAACTGGAACCAGCTGCAATTAAACAAATGGAGAAGATGTCAAACCCATTTACAGGTATTTTGAAGAAGCAACCAGACTGGAGATGATCCATAAAGCATTATTCACACTCACCATCTCTTGTGGAACCCCAAAATATTCTAGGACACATCTCATCAAATGGACGAAGTCTTCAAGCAGAGACATGATGACTGGGATCTTGTGTTCCTGATGCAGAGCAGAGTGACAGCAGGGTTTGTGCAGTGATCAGGGCTGAATTACAAACACTGCAGCAGCACTGGCTTCCTACACGTGGTGCAGGGATATCAGATAAACACTAAATACAAATACACAAATATATAACCGTTCATGATCAACATCACCTTACTCACGTGTGCTTGCTATGCGAAAACTCAAATAAAGCCGTTAGGAGCAAAACCGTATCCGATTGGACAACATAAAGCTAGATTTGATTCCATCCAATCACAGTAACCTATCTATCTAGGTGGAAGGAGCACGTCGACCAATGGCGTTGTGAGAAAACGAGTGCGAAGTTTGTATTTGTGGTCAGCGAGGCTGTGACGGAGAAGCGGTAAGGAGCTTGAATTAAAGGTGTTTAAGTGTTAGATTGAACACAAAATAAAACGAATGTAGTCAAATTCGACATGAAAACAAACCCTGATGTGTGTTAATGCGGTGTATAAAAGTTCACGTGAACTATTTAACGCGAATGAACACAACTCTGTTGTTAGCATGAGTGCTAACGCGACGTGGGGGCTCGAGCGCGGCTAAGTGGTCTCGAGCGCCGATTTAAACTCAGCTCGATGATTATAACAACAAACTTGTTTTAGTTACCGTTTATAGCGTGTGTGCGGGATAATAAGCCGTTACAAAGGGTTATATAAGTATTGTTTTAAGTTGATGTGAAGTGGAACAAACGGTTTATTTTATAGGTTGGCGAATGCCAGCTCACTATAGCTACATTATAGCTACGTTAGCCTGTCACAATTTGAGCTGAGAGATAGATGGAAGGACAGACAGACAGGCAGATAGATATCTACCAAAATAGATAGATACCAAAATAAATAGATGCCAAGATAGATAGATACCAAAATATAGATGGATAGATAGATAGATACCAAGATAGCTAGACAGATAGATATCAACCAAAATAGATAGATAGATAGATATCTACCAAAATAGATAGATGCCTAGATAGATACATGGATGGATAGATAGATACCAAGATAGCTAGACAGATAGATATCAACCAAGATAGATAGATAGATAGATAGATAGATAGATAGATAGATACCAAAATATAGATGGATAGATAGATAGATACCAAGATAGCTAGACAGATAGATATCTACCAAAATAGATAGATGCCTAGATAGATAGATAGATAGATAGATAGATAGATAGATAGATAGATAGATACATGGATTGATGGATAGATAGATACCAAAATAAATAGATGGATGGATGGATAGATAGATAGATACCAAAATATAAATGGATAGATAGATAGATAGATAGATAGATAGATAGATAGATAGATAGAACTTTATTACCATTGCATAGTACAGGTTCACAACAACGAAATGCAGTTTGGCATCTACCAGAAGTGCAAAGAGTAGCAATTGTGCAAATAGACAAGTGCAGATGTAAACATATGTATAGAATGTAATATATAAATGAAATGTGTGTGTGTGTGTGTGTGTATACGTGTAAACATATGTAATATAGGATAATAAATGTAATGTAAATGTTTTTCTGTGAAATATGCCTTTTGTATGAAATCAGGGTCCTTTCTCTTATCTAGCAGGTAACCAGCATGATGGATGCGATGTCAGTAGTGACCCAGCTGAGGGATCTGGCATCTGAGCCTCAGAATCGAGAGGCTATAGCAAAAGACGAGGGCTGTTTACCAGGTCTTGTGTTGTTTTTAGACCATAAAGACCCTCAAGTAGTGTTTGCTACTCTGCAGGTATGAATCTACATGGTTAACAAACTGGGACAATGTGAACCACAGTAATGGACAGAAAATGTATGAAATAAGCTAGTTAGCGGATGTGTGTTGAAACAATACATGCTGTGACTGTAATTTGTCTCATTTCCTCAGGCCCTGAGGTACCTGGCAGAATCGTCTGCAAACATCAACTCCATGAAGAATGAGCTAGGCATGATGGTGAGCCTGGAGACTCTGATGGAACAGTAAGTTTCAGTTCTGTATTATTTTTATATGAAATCCTGACTAGATTGTTTGTGATGTTTTAATTTTTTCCTGTAGAAATGAACTAAATGCCGACATCGCAGATCTTGCTAAAGAGGTGTATGAAGTGTTGAGTGCTCCAGAGAGGACGGAAACTCTCAGAACTCCTGCGCAACCCATGAGAAGAAATAAGCCTCAGTTCTTCATTAACAGTTCCAATAAAAAGGCCAAAACAATTACGCTCCATATACAGGGTTTGGAAGGGACGGTAAGTTTGTCGATCTTAGTTTGTGCATGTCTTAATGTGTTTTTTTTCTACTGCAGTCTCTTTACACCTGACACATAATGTAAAAGAGGAAAAAAGATGAGCTCAGGTATCAAACTCAACATCTACAAAGTAAACAGAAAAGATGTTTGTAATAAAGCCACCAGTAAGTGTACAGCATTTAAGCTTGCTGATGCACTTACATGACCACCACACACGCACTAACATGTCAGTGTCACTGTTGTACTGAGGATAGTGCATTTCTGAAATGATATCTGGCCAGATGTTGCCCTTTTTATTGTTGGCCAAGGGATACCGCCTACATCCACTTATACGTCTATATTTATAAATTACAAATGGAGTGTAGGTACAAGATCAATAATAGATAATATATCGGCACAGATTTATTAAGCAATGAATAATTCATGGCTGTATATTTTATTGTGCAGCCTCTTGATTTCGTGTGTGATGTATAATGATGCAGGATCAACGAGGTGTGTGTGAAGAGGCTCTCCTCAAGGTTAAAGGAGTCATCAGCTTCACTTTCCAGATGGCGATGAAGAGATGCACCGTGCGTGTGCGTGCAGACCTGTCAACCGAGGTAGATCTTCTGCTTTTCACTTCTCACTTACCCTTATTTGAAATATAAACTCTTTGATATCAGAACTTGTGAGATTCTCTTTAATCCTGCATAAGTTTAGTTAAGGCAGTGCACTTTGTCTCCCATTCAGAGTCTGGCATCAGCCATTGCTGCCACTAAAGTGCTTTCAGCTCAGCAAGTGGTGAAGAATGAAGGTGGAGAGGAGGTAAGTTGCTGTTGTCTGATGACCTGTTTACTGAGTCCGCTAGAGCACGGTTCTCATCTCCAAATGCGTAGTCAGAAGTTTCCCTTCTCCAACACACCTTATGACACACAGTCATATAGCACCGTGACAATTGACACCGTGATTTTTGACCTAAAGCAGGTTAAACATACCCAAATATGCTCAGGGGCAATTCCCACCCACTGGTCAGTGGGTTCAAACAATATCTACCCCCAGTGGAGGACACTCATGTACTTGAACTGGTGCATCCCAGGGTAGTGTGACTTGGAGGAAAGTGTTATCGATCCTCTTCTGCATGCATCAGCTCAAAGACGCCCGTGATTATCTAATGTCACTGTGATTGACAGGAGTGCATGTGTGTGCCTTCCCCCCAAACACACACACAGAGAGCATAGCAAATTTTGCTCTGTCTAGACTGTTGGGTTTCAAATTTATTGTTGCCTCACTGTTTTCTTAGCTGTCCCCAACCACTGAACAACAGCAGTTTATCAGAACTCGCACTTTATCGATAGCGATTTTGGTACTTCTGTTCGGATGATTTACGTTATTCAGCTCTTCATGCTAAAACCAATAACTGACCATGATTTATTGTACTGGCCGCAGGTTTTCGTCCCTCTCAACACTACAAACACGCACGTAGAGGAAAATCACCACCTGCCAGATTATCTACCAGAAGATGAGAGTCCTGAGAAGGAGACCAACCGTGCGATTTCCCGCACCGCTGCCAAACAGGATGCCAGTGGAAGCTGGTTAAGCTCGGCAGCCAGCTTTCTCACAAAAACATTCTACTGGTGAAGCTTCGAGCTGTAACATATGTAAATATCTGTACCACACAAGGACTTTTATAATGCAAGTTGCTAAGTCAACAAGATCTAGACTGTACTTGCCCATTTTTATGAACATGCAAAGTGGTATTATATTATAATATATAGTGCTACAGGTCTACTGCTCGATGTCTGGATTCACCGTTTCACACTTTTATATGTAACATTTCAGAAACTATTGTTGTGTTTCTGTTTTTAGTTGTGTTATTTCTGATTGACTGTTACCTGTTGTGTAAATACATGCCTGTGGACTTATTTTAAAGTTTTTATAACGTCTCATAACTCTTTTTTTTTTTTATATAAACAAGATTAGTCCAATATTAAAATGAGCACATTTGAGAACATGGACTGTACAAATAAAACAGATTCTGCTGTAGAATGCCATTCAATATTCTGTACAGTTCATCCCAGTTTTTTTAGTGAGCCAAATGTTTGTGGACACCTGACTGTCGCCTTATCCATACACAGCCTAGAATGTCTATAAGCTGTAGTATTACAATTTCCTTTCACTGGAACAAAGACACAAAGCTGTCCAAGCATGATATCAACCATGTGCTGAAGCCCAGCCGTCCTCAAACATCAGTAATGATCACGAAACCCCATAGCCATGCTACATAATCTAGTGAAAAGCCTTAGGAGATGGAATGGAGTCAGACCCGTACGCAGGATAGCTTCAAATGAAAGAGGTTTAATACATGAGGAAGATGAACATAATCCACACTACACAGGGAACTAACATTATTAATGAAGCCACGCTGCCTATGGCAACGCGGCTCACATATATACAGACAGGGACAATCACACACAATGGGGACAGGTGTGATGACCAGGAGGAGCAGATGAAGACGGGGCAATCACGTGACACAAACACAAACGCACATGGCCATAAGTCTGCGCAGATCCATGACGGATCTGCACTGATCCCTGACACGTACACACGTTTTCGGCTATATAGTGTACGATTCACCTTCATACACTGAATCAAGCCTGAGGCTTAGTGATTCGATCTATAGGGGTTGCAGCGTGTGTGCTTGTGCCCTTAATAAAATATAGAATATAAATAAAAAGAATAAACCAAATATTAATCCCAACTCTTCAGGGTACTTTTATATATATATATATATATATATTTCACTTATTTAGCTCTGTGTCTCTTTATGGAGCACCAGGGTCCCTGAGGGACATGGATTTCTTTCACTCTATACTGCATCAGCTATTAGAAATCACAATAAAAGCTTATTGACTTGGGCTTTATATGAAAACACACACATATATACACATACACATTTGACAAGTTTAAACATTACATTTGACATTCATTTAATTATGTAGATACAGAGATCTGTTTATTTGTTAATAGTTCTCATCATATAGATGTAAATGTAATTCAATATTCAATACAATTCAATCTGAATTATCTTAAAAAATGACTGACCATAAAAAGTGATCATGTTCCATTTAAATCTATCACACAAACAGCAGTGCTGTTACTATGACCTTTATGAAGCAAGACAAATCTGAGTGTCATATGCAATACAATGATGACATAATAATATGAAATAAATATAACAGATTCATCCATCCATCCATCTTCTACCGCTTATCTGGGGCCAGGTCGAGGGGCAGCAGTCTAAGCAGGGACGCCCAGACTTCCCTCTCCACAGACACTTCCTCCAGCACATCCGGGGGAATACCGAGGTGTTCCCAGGCCAGCCGAGAGACATAGTCCCTCCAGCGTGTCCTAGGTCTTCCCCAGGGCCTCCTCCTGGTTGGACATACCCGGTTCTCAGCCGGAAAATGGTGGATTGCCCCTTCAAGTTGGTGGAGAGCTCCTGCCTCAAGTGGAGGAGTTTAAGTATCTTGGGGTCTCGTTCACGAGTGAGGGAATGATGGAGCGGGAGATCGACAGGGGGATTGGTGTATCTTCTGCAGTGATGTGGTCGATATACCGGTCTGTTGTGGTGAAGAAAGTACCAGTCGATCTACGTTCCTACCCTCACCTATGGTCATGAGCTTTGGGTCATGACCGAAAGGACAAGATCCCGGATACAGGCGGCTGAAATGAGTTTCCTCCGCAGGGTGGCTGGGCGCTCCCTTAGAGATAGGGTGAGGAACTCGGTCACTCGGGAGGAGCTCAGAGTAGAGCTGCTGCTCCTCCATATCAAGAGGGGTCAGCTGAGGTGGCTCGGGCATCTGTTCCGGATGCCTCTTGGACGCCTCCCTAGGGAGGTGTTCCGGGCATGTCCAACCGGGAGGAGGCCCCGGGGAAGACAAAGCAGCGTGATTGGATCCCTTGTGTTGTTCAGTACAAGCTGGAAAAACAGTGTGTAACGCAATTACGAACAAAACATAACATCAGTGAAAAAATTCCTTGAAAAGTAAAGAAAAAATTTTGTATGTTAATTTTGCTTGTTGATCAAAAAAGATATGATTACATCATAATTACAATTAATGGTAATCTTCTACCACGGTGATATTAAATACTCGAATCTGATTGGTCGGAAAGTGATCACTTTCTGAATGATATCATTGTCTTCGTCCTTTTACATTATCGTTTCATTCATTTTAGCCAGTTCAGGGAGATTGTATGGAAAATACTCCACATAATCTCAGCAGTATAATAAACAGATTAAAGAGGCTGTTGTACCGTTAGTGATAACAGGCTTGAATCATTTCTGTCATGCTTTTATAAATTTCAAATTGTAATCATTCATTCATTCATTTATTCATTCATTTTCTACCGCTTATCCGAACTTCTCGGGTCACGGGGAGCCTCATCTCAGGCATCATCGGGCATCGAAGCAGGATACACCCTGGACGGAGTGCCGACCCATCGCAGGGCACACACACACACACTCTCATTCACTCACGCAATCACGCAATCACACACTACGGACAATTTTCCAGAGATGCCAATCAACCTACCATGCATGTCTTTGGACCGGGGGAGGAAACCGGAGTACCCGGAGGAAACCCCCGAGGCACGGGGAGAACATGCAAACTCCACACACACAAGGCGGAGACGGGAATCGAACCCCCAACCCTGGAGGTGTGAGGCAAACGTGCTAACCACTAAGCCAACGTGCCCCTCCCAAATTGTAATCAATGGCATTTTAAAATTTACTTAACGCATCTTACTTACTTGAGTTGATCCAATTTACAGCTTGGATCTTCCAGTAGGACGTTTAGCAGCTTTGTATCCGTGTCTTTAAGGTTATTTTCGCTAAGGTCCAGTTCTTTCAAGACGGAGTGGTTTGTACTCAGAGCTAATGCTAAAACTTCACAGCTTTTCTCCGAGACTCCACAGTTAAACAACCTGCAATGAGAAGCTGTCATTTTGTAATTCCTCACAGTACCATGCTTGAATGTTATCTTTAATCTTTTTAATTACACGTTACCTCAACGTCTCCAGTTTGCAATTTGGATTTTCTAGTCCGACGGAAAGAGTCTTGACTCCCGAGTCCTGCAGATTATTTCCTCCCAGATTTAATACTTTTAGGCTTGAGCTTTCTTTCATGAGAACCGACGCAACGGAATCGCAGCAGCTCTCAGTTAAGCAACACTCGTTTAGCCTAGACAGAAGAAGAAAGGACATCAGGAGTATTATCTGTGCATGTGCTTTGCTATTTTGGTACAATCTGATACAACAGCATACAGTGAAGATCTCACTCTAATTGGGATATCTCAGTATTCAGCACATGGCAAAGACTTTTGATCCCGGTGTCTGTTAGTTTGTTGTTTCCCAGGTTCAGCTCTCTAAGACGGATAGGATTCGAGGTCAGAGCTGAAGCAAGAGCAACACAGCCGTCTTCTGTGACTTCACTCTGTCTAAGCCTGTACACAGAGGTTTAGAGAAGTTTCCAGCAAATTTCGAGCACTCGTACACCAGCGGATTCATGGCACCTTAGTAAATACATTTACACTTTACCTGAGTGTGTGCAATTTGCAGTTAAAATCCTTTAGCACATGTGAGAGCGCTTTCAGTCCACAGTCTCTAATGGGGTTCTCACTCAGGTCCAGCTCTTTCAGTGTTTGAGGATTCACAGTAAGAGCAGAAGCCAAAGCTGTAACTCCTTTTTCTGTGATCTGGCAAAATACTAACCTGCAGAAAGAATTGACTCCTTAATTTAAATGATCTCTCTCTCTCTCTCTCTCTCTCTCTCTCTCTCTCTCTCTCTCTCTCTCTCTCTCTCTCTCTCTCTCTCTCTAACGCTCTCTCTCTCTAGCTATCTCTCCCTATTGATCTCTCTCTCTCTCTAGCGCTCTCTCTCTCTTTCTAGTGCTCTATCTCTCTAGCTATCTCTCCCTCTTTCTCTCTCTCTAGCTATCTCTCCATCTTATCTCTCACTCTCTCTTTCTCTCTCTCTAGCGCTCTCTCTCTCTCTAGCTATCTCTCCCTCTTTCTAGCTATCTCTCCCTCTTGATCCCTCTCTCTCTCTCTCTTGATCTCCCTCTCTCTATCTCTCTCTCTCTTTCTCTCTCTCTAGCTATCTCTCCATCTTATCTCTCACTGTCTCTCTTGATCTCTCGCTTCTCTCTCTTTCTCTCTCTCTAGCGCACTCTCTCTCTCTCTAGCTATCTCATCCTATTGATCTCTCTCTCTCTTTCTCTCTCTTTCGCTCTCTCTTTCTCGCTCTCTAGCTCTCTCTCTCTTGATCTCTCCCTATTGATCTCTCTCTCTAGCGCTCTCTCTCTTTCTAGTGCTCTCTCTCTCTAGCTATCTCTCCCTCTTGATCCCTCTCTCTCTCTCTTGATCTCTCTCTCTCTCTTTCTCTCTCTCTAGCTATCTCTCCATCTTATCTCTCACTCTCTCTTTCTCTCTCTCTAGCGCTCTCTCTCTCTCTCTCTCTAGCTATCTCTCCCTCTTTCTAGCTATCTCTCCCTCTTGATCCCTCTCTCTCTCTCTCTCTCTTGATCTCCCTTTCTCTATCTCTCTCTCTCTCTTTCTCTCTCTCTAGCTATCTCTCCATCTTATCTCTCACTGTCTCTCTTGATCTCTCGCTTCTCTCTCTTTCTCTCTCTCTAGCGCACTCTCTCTCTCTCTCTAGCTATCTCATCCTATTGATCTCTCTCTCTCTTTCTCTCTCTCTCGCTCTCTCTTTCTCGCTCTCTAGCTCTCTCTCTCTTGATCTCTCCCTATTGATCTCTCTCTCTCTAGCGCTCTCTCTCTCTTTCTAGTGCTCTCTCTCTCTAGCTATCTCTCCCTCTTGATCCCTCTCTCTCTCTCTTGATCTCTCTCTCTCTCTCTCTCTCTCTAGCTATCTCTCCATCTTATCTCTCACTCTCTCTTTCTCTCTCTCTAGCGCTCTCTCTCTCTCTCTCTAGCTATCTCTCCCTCTTTCTAGCTATCTCTCCCTCTTGATCCCTCTCTCTCTCTCTCTCTCTCTCTCTTGATCTCCCTCTCTCTCTCTCTCTCTCTCTTTCTCTCTCTCTAGCTATCTCTCCATCTTATCTCTCACTGTCTCTCTTTCTCTCTCTTTAGCGCACTCTCTCTCTCTCTCTAGATATCTCATCCTATTGATCTCTCTCTCTCTTTCTCTCTCCCTCGCTCTCTCTTTCTCGCTCTCTAGCGCTCTCTCTCTCTTGATCTCTCTCTCGATGTCTCTCTCTCTCTTTCTCTCTCTCTCTTTCTCTCTCTCTCTAAATATGAGAACACGTGAGAAACGTCTTTAGCTACACAACACAGAATTAAACACAAACAACCTAATCAAACACCTCATGGATATTTAAGATAACATATTATTGTTACTGTAAAATAGGTTGTCCATAAACATCCACTTTAAGCTCCATGCTAACAAAAGGTTAAAAAAAAAATCAATCTGCATCCCCAAGTTTGGGATCCTTGTAATAAATTGATGTCCAATCTTATGGGCAAAGGGGCGGTGTTACTGTGTGTGCAGGTTTATATTCCAAACAACAACCAGCTTTTTCCAAATGCCTGACGTACAGTAATGTATTATCGTTAGATGCAGAATGAACACATCAGATCTGAACTGAAAGGTTTAAATGGACTGTGACCTCAGAGTCTCCAGTTTACAGTGTGCACTTCTCAGACCAGAAGAGAGAAGCTCCAATCCCGTGTCCTGTATTGAGTTTCCGCTCAGGTCTACTGCTCTGAGATGAGCGGTGCTGCACCTCAATACAGAAGCGAGAGCCTCACAGCTTTTCTCGGTGAGCAGACCATAACTTAACCTAAAAGTGAAAGAAAAGAAGTGCAAATTGTTTAATTCATATAGGAAATATTTATATTATGCATCAGGTGTAGGTTTGTCTGAAAGAAAATTCCAACCATAAGACTTCAAGTTTGGAGCGTGGATCCCTCATGACATCAGCCAGATGCTCAACTCCTGGGTCTGGATTGTTCCAGTGGAGGTCGAGCTCTTTCAGGTGTGACGGATTCAAGATCAGAGCTGAGGCTAGTGCTTTACTTCCTTCTGGAGTAACTCTGCAGTCTTTCAGTCTGGAAGTGAAAATTGACATCACAAAATATGGTCACATTAACCCAAACCCTATCGAGTTCAATTTCAAGAAGTCTTCAGAAGACTGGCATCATCACCAGCTGACATACTGACCTGAGTATCTCAAGTTTGCAATCTGGATTCTTTAGATGATTAGCCAGTAGTTGAATTCCCGTCTGCCTCAAGCTGTTCTCACTCAGGTCCAATACTTTAAGGTTTGGAAGTCTAGGAAGAAGCTCTGAGACCAAAGTGGAACAGCCCTGTGGTGTGATTCTACAATATGAAAGTCTGCAAGAAAAAGACAAGAAAAGTTTGAACTTTAGCTCCAATTTCATGCTAGTTACTGTACATATTCTTCATCCTGGTCTACAGCACTGATTAACTCTCTAACACAAAATTGTTGATATAATATTGGTAACAAGAAAATGTTTTGTGATATGCTTTTCTAAAATGAACAGTAACTCTTATCTATTTAAGCAGCTGTACTATTAAATTGCTGCATGTTCTCTATAATAATACAGACAAGTAACAAAGTACAGGAAACATGAAAACCTATACAATTTGAGGAAAAAATGTCATTTGCAGGGGGGCACGGTGACTTAGTGGTTAGCACGTTTGCCTCACACCTCCAGGGTTGGGGGTTTGATTCCCGCCTCCGCCTTGTGTGTGTGGAGTTTGCATGTTCTCCCCGTGCCTCGGGGGTTTCCTCCCGGTACTCCGGTTTCCTTCCCCGGTTAAAAGACATGCATGGTAGGTTGATTGGCATCTCTGGAAAATTGTCCATAGTGTGTGAGTGTGTGAGTGAATGAGAGTGTGTGTGTGTGTGCCCTGTGATGGGTTGGCACTCCTTCCAGGGTGTATCCTGGCTTGATGCCCGATGACGCCTGAGATAGGCACAGGCTCCCCAAGGTAGTTCGGATAAGCGGTAGAAAATGAATGAATGAATGAATGAATGTAATTTGCAAAGAGTGCTTGGACCCCATAGATCACTACCTGGGTCTATATGTCTTAAAATATTAGATGATATCAAACTATTCCTTTATTCCAAGCCCTGCAGTCTGAAAGGCAACATATTTTTACCTCAGATTCTTTAATTTACTTTTGACATTTCCCAGTCCTTCCGCAAGAAGCCTCAGCCCTTTGTCTCCAATAGAGTTACTACTTAAATTCAGCTCCTGTAGGTTAGAAGAATCAGAGCTGAGCGCGGAGCCCAGCGCTTTGCAGCATCTCTCGGTGAGTCCGCAGTTATCGAGCCTGAGAAACAAAGCAATAATCTGTATTTAATTTGGACAGATATAAAACAAATGTGAAGAATCCACTGGTTCATCAGAGATCATCATTAAAAAGGAAACAAATTCCCAGCTTTCAGACTTACAGAGCGGTTTCTGATGCTTTGACCACCAACATCAGCCTCAGGAGAGCTTCATCCGATCTGATATACTTCTTGAGGTCAAACACGTCAAGTTTTGTCTCAGATGTCAGTGATACAAAGACGAGGGCAGACCACTGTGTGAGGGAAAGTTTGGAGGAACTTTCTGAGTTTATGTACCGTTGAACCTCCTTCACTATAGAGAGCTCATTAAGCTCATTCAGACAATAGAAGAGATTGATAGACTTCTCGTTTGAGGAGTTCTCCTCTATCTTCGTCTTGATGTATTCGACCGTTGCGTCTGTATTTTGAAGGCTGCGACCAACCCGTGGAAACAAGCTGCGCAGGATGTTCTGGTTGGACTCCAGAGAAAGGCCTAAAAGGAAACGAAGAAAGAGATCCAAGTGCCCATTTTCACTCTTTAAGGCTCTGTCAATGGCGTTCTTGTGGATGTTGTTCAGTTCTTGGGTAGCATCTGTGGTATTGCAACTTGTCTGGTTAAAAAGGTTCCAGTTGTAGCATTTATACATGAGAAACACGTATAAAGCAGCGAGAAACTCCTGGATGCTCAGATGCACAAAGCAGTACACTTTACTCTGAGTCAAGGCACATTCCTCTTTAAAGATCTGTGAGCACACTCCTGAGTAGACCACAGCCTCCGTGACACTGATGCCACAATCCCTGAGATCATCCTCATAAAATATCAGGTTTCCCTTTTCCAGTTGCTGAAAGGCAATTTTGCCCAGTTTGAGAATCATGTCTTCATCAGATGACTTCTCATTCCTGTCGGAGTACCTGTGGTTTTTAGTTCTGGTTTGGATTAGGAGGAAATGTATGTACATTTGAGTCAGCGTCTTAGGAACTTCTGATGTACTGATGGTACTCTCTAGAACAGTTGAGGAAAGCCAGCAGAAGACAGGAATGTGGCACATAATGAAGAGGCTCCTTGAGGACTTGATGTGTGTGATGATTTTGTTAGCCAGTGTCTGGTTGCTTATTCTTTTCCTGAGATACTCCTCCTTCTGAGGGTCATTAAATCCTCGTACTTCACTGACCAGGTCAACGCACCGAGTCGGGATAAGGCCGGCTGCTGCTGGACGAGAAGTGATCCAGAGGAGTGCATCAGGAAACAGGTTTCCATTGATGAGGTTGGTCAGTAAAACATCGAGAGTCACTTGTTCTGCTGCATCAGACAGTCTCTGGTTGTTCTGAAAATCTAAAGGAAAGCGGCATTCATCCAGTCCATCGAGGATAAAGAGAACTTTAGGACGCTGAGGAGCTGTTACTTCGACAGTACCCATGTTAAAACGCCGAAGAAGCCCGATTAGGCAGAACGTCTCGCCCTTCATCAGGTTGAGCTCACGGAATGTAAACGGATAAATCAAATCGATATCATGATTAGCTTTACCTTCAGCCCAATCCATGACAAATTTCTGTACAGATACTGTTTTTCCGATCCCGGCAATTCCCTTTGTCAGGACACTCCTAATTGGTTTGCCGTGCCCATGCGTGTGCTTGAATATGTCGTTGCATCTGATTGGTATTTCTACTGTGCTTTGGGTCCTGGAGAGCATTTCAATCTGCCTCACCTCGTGTTCCATTCGGACGTTCGTGCCGTCGCTCTCAGTGATGTAGAGCTCTGTATAAATGTCATTCAACAACGTGGACTGACCCTTTATTGTCAGGTCATGGTAAATGTGCTGAAATTTTGCCTTGAGTCTGTTTTTATGCTCACGACGCAGCTTTAATTGAGTATCTGTAAAACAGCCAGACTTCAAGCCAACAGCATGAATCCTAGATGGATAGAAACAATATTTATTGCTGACGGTTTATATATAACATACTATATTGTTATTCTGAGGCCCTGATTCTATAAAGGGTTGTGTGTGTATAACTGAACACCTCAGTGTCTCTCGCACAGTGTCTCGTCTTGTCTCCTGTGTTTGCTTTAATAATTGTGCAGTTTGATGTGTTGTTAGTGTAAAGAGCAAAATGTGGTGTGCTGCCTAAGAGCTCCAGGTTGTGTGTGTGTGTGTGTGTGTGTGTGTGTGTGTGTGTGTGTGTGTGTGTGTGTGTGTGTGTGTGTGTGTGTGTGTGTGTGTGTGTGTGTGTGTGTGTGTGTGTGTGTGTGGTGCATTGCGATATACCTGTGTATCCTCAGTCCATGCTCTGTTTTTTCGGGACAGGCTTCGTATCCTTTACTGAAAGTGGGTGAGAAATCGAGGCAATTATTATAACTCAATGTGTCATGGACATGTTATAACAGGTCCTATTCGGTCCATATCATGTCATTTTTTATCACTTTATAACATTCACAGATACATAATCAAAAACATCTTACATGTCATAATATTGCCCCATGAATCCCCTTAATTGTAATAATTATTAATCACAATAATTATTATTACCACTCCTCACTTTAGCTGATATCACACAAGAATATCTGACTTACTGTATGAGAGATATGTCAGTCATTTCTGGAAAATCTACCAAGCCAATGGTCATTAGTTATGTCCGAAGTCTGAATACTGATGTGGGTCATTTTCAACTTCCTTTGTCTCAGGTCTATAACCAATAGCAATGTAGTAATTCAGTGCTGTACTGATGACATACCTTAGGCCTTTGCAAAGTTTTTTGGTTGGTGGAGTCTCAGGTTGAGGCAGTGATGATGGATGTGTGGTTCTGATTAAAAAACAGTCAGGTACAGATATGATCAGACCAGGCTGCTAGCGGAGACTTGAAACACCACACATGTAGCCCAGATTCACTTAATTAAATTAAAATAACCTCAATATTGTTAAGGTTGGTGAAATTTATCATGTATCTGATTTCAGTAACATTCATTCATTCATTCATTTTCTACCTCTTATCCGAACTACCTCGGGTCACGGGGAGCCTGTGCCTATCTCAGGCGTCATCGGGCATCGAGGCAGGATACACCCTGGACGGAGTGCCAACCCATCACAGGGCACACACACACACTCATTCACTCACACACTCACACACTACGGACAATTTTCCAGAGATGCCAGTCAACCTACCATGCATGTCTTTGGACCGGGGGAGGAAACCGGAGTACCCGGAGGAAACCCCCGAGGCACGGGGAGAACATGCAAACTCCACACACACAAGGCAGAGGTGGGAATCGAACCTAAGCTAACACTAAGCCACCGTGCCCCCCTGATTTCAGTAACAGACGCATCTATGTAAGACCTCTGTAGAAATTCATACCTTTCGAGAAGAGAAGCTGTTTTTTTAAATTCAATCGGCTCCAACATCGAATTCGAACTCTTCACAGAGACACAGCTGGGTCCGTCCAACTTGTCCAACCTTGAAATCCCAATCAAACACTGACTCATCAAGTATTCTCCAGTTAAACCATTATAAAAAAAATAGTTACACACCAGTATAATCTGCTTACCTGTTAACTTCGGGAGTAGTTTCTCTACAGTAATTCATTGTAGGCGTAATCATTCTATTTGCACCTGTATAAAAAAATACGACATCCGATTTACTCTTTTATATACGTTCACTGTCCACTTTATTAGGAACACCCGTTAAAGTGAAGATTAATGGACCTTCGTTTCTTATAGATCCGTTTAAATCTGATAGCTTCGTTTTTGAAGCCTGGTAATTGATCCACTTGAACTAGAAAACTAGTAAAACTATCTAACTTCTCCAGCAGGTAACTAATGTTAGACTATAAAACTGTGAAATTAGTTTCTGGTTTCTCATGATGTATAACTGAGACTGAAATGTGTACAAATGATATTGTACTTTCACTTTCTGAGGCAGATGTTGCACAGATCACATCACTCGTTCTGTAAAGGGACAATAACGTACAGGACAATTAGCTACTAAATGCCCACAAATGTGAATATTGACAAGAGAAATTGAATAAAAATAAGACGTTCATGCCATGAAACAAACCACACGAATTTCCTCAAACTATAATTAGGCAGTCATGTGTAAACTGTATGTTGCAACTCAGGATGTTTACGATTTAAAGCCGTTTTACATCTTCCTCCATGTCGTGTTGGTGTAATATTCAGTCACGTATGTTTTCGCCGCCTCAGTGACACAGACCCTGGTGGTAATGACTACAGTACACCGTACTATTTTTGCACATGAGGTACCTTCATAACGGATAAATGACTCATTAATATCATGAAGGATATTTTGCAATAATGAAAGATGTTAAAGGGCAGTCATTTTGTCACAGTCCTTCTGGAGCTGGTGTTAGAGCCTACAGTAATAAAGCACAATTATGCATGTGATTGTAATCATTTAGTTAATGAATTGCTTTAACTTTGCAGAATGTCAATGAATGAGTTCTTCTTATTCTTTGTTATAGCAGCTACAGTATAAACAGGCAAATCTTCACCCGCAGGACAGCTGGTATTAATGGTCTAGCACAGCTAAGCTCTCGCTTAACAAGACATCTGTATGAAGTTCCAGCACCCCTCGGATTATCTACTTTTCAGAAATGTTTATTTAAGGCAGATTATTTTTGTT
>NC_062540.1:18123272-18250772 GCF_022655615.1 Tachysurus fulvidraco
CTGCAAGACAGAATGAAGCCTAAATCTCTTCTGGAGACATGGGATGACGATCAGAACGAGAACAGATATCACCGATATGTTTTATCCAGGAAATATGAGACTTTAGAGGAGATCGAATGCCAGGAAAAAGCCAAGGAGGAGAAGAAAGCAAAAAAGAAAGCAAAGTACAAGAAATATAAAAAGGTAATGCACATCTTCACATTTTAATCATTTTAAAGGTGAGGAATTATTTTGCAGGAGATGAAATTAAACTGTAGATGAAAAACAAATGTAAATTGTTCATAGCTGCTATAATGTCAAAACCGGGAACAACTTTAAATATAAAAAACAGAATGCCGTGGAGTCAGAAAAATGTAACACTGCTGATGTGTTGTCTTTTATTCTTTACATATACCACACATATCTTTCCCTATTGGAATTTATTTATTTTATTTTTATATTTTTGTTAGAATTAGGTTTATATTGACCTATGAAGCAGTACTGATGATTAACATCATCGTATTTCTTCATCGAGGGCAGTCGTGGCCTAATGGTTAGAGAATCTGACTCCTAACCCAAAGGTTGCGGGTTCGAGTCTCGGGCCAGCCACGACTGAGGTGCCCTTGAGCAAGGCACCGAATTCCCCCCAACTGCTCCCCGGGTGCTGCAGCATAAATGGCTGCCCACTGCTCCGGGTGTGTGTTTACGGTGTGTGTGTGTGTGTGTGTGTTCACTGCTGTATGTGTGCGCTTTGGATGGGTCAAATGTAGAGAACGAAGTATAAAAGAACAGAGTATGGGTCACCGTACTTAGCCGTATGTCACGTCACTTTAACAGAGTTTTGCTTTGTGTTGCAGAATGTAAGGAAAGCTCTGCGCTACAGCTGGAAGTGTCTGTTGTTGGGACTTCAGAACTTCACTGTGGGATATTGCACACCCAACATTCTTGCTGCATCCATCCCTGAGTTATGACCAAGCTCAGACAAGAGGAGAGCAAATCATTTATGAGAAGTCAGCCGGCCCGAAGAGACGATTCGGTGTCCTGGGTGGCATTGAGACTCTTGTTTTTAGGATCTATTTGGAAAATTGGAGCAAAATAACAATGGTTCAGTTTTTAAAAACCTGGAACATCCAGATAATAATAAAGGCACAGGAAGAATTGCATAAAGTTTTAATATCTCATTAGATGTGACTTTTAATTGTGATTCCTTTTCAGTTGTGTTTTATTTTTGGTATCGATTTGTCGGGAATTATATTTCTAAAATTGCTTAGTTGAAATATAATAAGCATTAAATTAAATTTTAACATGTATTTTTTTTTCTGAGATTAAAGTAAGATTTTGCTCGACTTTGGCAGGATTTAAACACGCACATTTTTAATCATAAACCACTTTATTATTGTGCCACTTAGCAAATTGTTTCTAGTCAATTCTGTCTATTTGTTTCTGGTTCGTTCATCAACTCCGCTCGAATTGTTTAGCAACACATTGTTCAGCAGATCATAACAGGATGTTCTTGCAAAGACCAGAAACGCCGGGTCAAGTATCATAAAGTTCAGAGACTATTTTCATTACTGCCATGAATTCCCCTTTGGTGATTCACTCGTTCCCTATTTTTTAGTACTTTGTGTGATCATTGTCACCCATTAAAGGAATCTTTAATATTCGATTAATTAAAGATTTTTGAGCCCAAAAAAAAATGTAAAAAATGGAGAAAGTGTTTATTATCTGAAAGGGTGCAGGCTGCATATTGACACGTACTCTGTATTGTACTTGATAACAGTCTGTATATCTGTGCATTTTTATTTCTTTTTTTACATTTAATATCAGATTGTAAACTATTAAACAAATGAGCTCATTAGACATTTTGTCCAGGATTCAGAAAATGTAGCTTTGAACACTGTGTTAGATAGAATTTGTATATTTACTGCTAGAGAATTAAATACTATAAAACAATCCTATAATAAATACTGTGTAATAATAATAATAATGCTGTGATGTAATCTTTAATCTTTACATCCATTCAAAAACCATTGTTCTGGATCGGAAGAACGCTGGTTGAGTGTTGACATTTCATAGCTCCAGGTTTCCTGGTTTGATCCTGAGAGAACTTCACTGTCTGTGTGGAGTTCCTGTACGTTTTCTTCCTGTGTCTGCATGAGATTTCCGGTTTCCTTCCGATCTCCAAAAAACAGTACTGTATGTTGATTGTATGATGGGTCGATTGTTAGGTGTAAATTTCCCCATATCAGAACAAGTGTGTGTGTGTGTGTGTGTGTGTGTGTGTGTGTGTGTGTGTGTGTGTGTGTGTGTGTGTGTGTGTGTGAGTTTGTGTGTGTGTGTGTGTGTGTGTGTGTGAGTTTGTGTGTGTGTGTGTGTTTGTGTGTGTGTGTGTGTGTGTGTGTGTGTGTGTGTGTGTGTGTGTGGGTTTATGTGTGTGTGTGTGTGTGTGTGTGTGTGGTGTGTGTGTGTGTGTGTGTGTGTGTTTGTGTGTGTGTGTGGTTTGTGTGTGTGTGTGTGTGTGGTTTGTGTTTGTGTGGTGTGTGTGTGAGTGTGTGTGTGTGTGAGGTGGTGTGTGTGTGTGTGTGTGTGTGTGTGTGTGTGTGTGTGTGTGTGTGTGTGTGTGTGTGTGTGTGTGTGTGTGTGTGTGTGTGTGTGTGTGTGTGTGTGTGTGTGAGTTTGTGTGTGTGTGTGAGTTTGTGTGTGTGTGTGTGTGTGTGTGTGTGTGTGTGTGTGTGTGTGTGTGTGTGTGTGTGTGTGTGTGTGTGTGTGTGTGTGTGAGTTTGGTGCCCTGAATACATCTTTATTGTTGATGTTGGTACAGTATTATTTGACATGGCTAATGTGCATTAAAATAAATAGAATTATTTAATTTAAATCTCTAACACAATAAAGTCTTATTAAATATTGTAGGAGTTTAAGGCAGTGCATTATGGGGGATTTGAATAGTGTATTGTTTATTATATATATTTTTTTATTATGGATGGAATATATATATATATATATATATATATATATATATATATATATATATATATATATATATATATATATATATTCTGTATTGAATGAATGGGGAAAAAATGAATGAATTAAATAATCGTAATAATTTTGTTTGTTGTGTTCTTTGACACACAAGGATTTTTTTTGCACGTTGTTGTCTTCTATGTTTGAATGTGAGCTACTGAAGAATGTGTGCGAACTCACTGTGAGGTTTTACAAAGTGTTGCTTATCAGCTCCTTCACTCTGGACAAGTGTTTACAGTCCAAACAGTTATGGACACCTGATCATTAAACTTGTTGAACATCCCATTTTGGATCTAGTCCTTCCTTTTGTTGTTATAATAACTTCCACTCTTCAGGGAAGGTTTTCCACTAGACTTTCGAGCATGTCTGTGTGAATTTGTGTTGGTTCGACTACAAGAGTGTCAGTGAGATCAGACACTGAGTCAGGAGGTCTGGGGTTCAGTCAGTGCTCCAATTCATCACAAAGTTGTTCAGTGGGGTTGAGTCAGAGTCAGGGCTCAGGACTCGAGTTCTTTCTCTCCAAGACTTCACACACCGTGTCTTCACGGAGCTCTGTGCTTTGTGCACGGGGACGTCGTCATGCTGGAACAGCGTCTGTGCCTCTTACATCCAGTGAAGTGAATCTTTAACACTAGAGCACACAGAGACGTTCTGCATAACTGTGCGTTTCCAAATTTAAGAGAAGACCCACATACGGACGTGAAGGGTAGAATACTGTACCTCAAATTTAGTGTTATATACCCCAAATTTTATTATACACCTGTTGGTAGGAGATCGTATCTGATGTACTATGGGCTCAGTGCAGGACACTCGAGTGAAGATCAGGTTTCCACATAGGTTTGTTCATATGATGCATATATTGTGGTTAAAATGTTATACAAATGTGATACCATCACTCTCTGCCACTTCTACTCTCTTCCACAGCTTTTACTGAATACAAGCTCTCTGGGAAGAGAAGAGAAGAGAAGAGAAGAGAAGAGAAGGAGAGGGGAAGAGAAGAGAAGAGAGGAGAGAGGAGAAGAGAGAGAAGAGAAGAGAGGAGAGAGGAGAAGAGAAGAGAAGAGAAGAGAAGAGAAGGAGAGGGGAAGAGAAGAGAAGCAGGGAGGGAAGAGACGAGAAGAGAAGAGAGGGGAGAGAAATAAGAGGTGGAATCGATCTTTCAACTCAATAAGGGATGGACTCTCCGTAAGCGAAGGTAAGTGTCTCTTTTCATTCCCTCTTTCCTGTCTTGTTTCTCTCCTCTCCTCTATTCCTTTACTCTCTCTTTTCCTTTCCTCTCCTCTCCTCTCCTCTGTTTTCCTTTCCTCTCCTCTCTTTTCCTCTCCTCTCCTCTCCTCTGTTTTCCTTTCCTCTCCTCTCTTTTCCTCTCCTATCCTCTCCTCTCCTCTGTTTTCCTCTGCTCTCTTTTCCTCTCCTCTGGCAGGTGAAAATGTGGAGCTTTCACTCCAAACTTCACACACCGTGTCTTCATGGAGCTCTGTGCTTCATGCACAGGGGATGTCGTCATGCCGGAACAGCGTTCAGGGAAGAACCGCAAATGGAGGAAATGAAGATCAGGTGTCCACATAGGTTTGGTCATATGATGCATAAAATGTTATAAAAATGTGACACCATCACTCCCTGTCTCTTCCACTCTTTCCCACAGCTTTTATTGAATACAAGCTCCTTCACAGATATTTCACAGCTCGGCAGATGGCGCTGGTGAGTCAGGTGGCGCTGCTGCTCCACTGCGAGCTGCTTGAAGTCTCTTACGAAGAAGTGAAAGTAACAACATGGCGGGATGCATGAAAATGAAGGAAGAGTTTTATTTGACAAACGTTAGAACAGGAAGCGTCGCGTTTGTTCTTTTGTTTTTCCTTCATCTTTTAAACCTCACATTCGGTAAAACACGTCTGTAAATGTATAGAATAGTTATTAATGCCTAGAATAGGTAGAGTTTATTGAGTAACTGAAGGTTTTACAGCCATAAAAGCTGTTGTTTATGTTGTTGTTGGTTTTAGTAAGTGGTTAATGTTCTTATTTAGTTACTATTCAGCGTTATAAATGTTACAGTAATGACTCTGCTGTGTTTATGTACAGCTACACGCAGCATTATCAACATTAAAGATGGACAAGAGGTGAAATTTCTTGAAGCTCAGCACTTTTGCTACAACAACCCGACTCCAGCTCCTGGATGGAAGGAGACCTGGACCAGGATCCAGGTACGTTTAGTACCAGTGTACTTACGTTTACACCATCGAACAGTCACCTTTATCCAGAGCCATTTACATTTTTATATAATTGTGGGTTAAGGGCCTTGCTCAGGGGCCCAACAGTGGCAGCTCGGTGGACCTGGGATTCAAACTCATGACCTTCTGATCAGTAGTCCAACACCTTAACCACTAGGCTTCTACATACTTATTTATATATACTCACCTTTCCTCTCTTTTCCTCTCCTCTCTTTTTCTCTCATCTCCTCTCTTTTAATCTTCTCCGCTCATCTCTTTTCCTCTCCTCCTTTCCTCTCTTTTCCTCTCATCTATCTTTTCCTCTCATCTCTTTTCATCTCCTTTCCTTTCCTCTCCTTTCCTCTCATCTCCTCTCTTTTCCTCTCCTCTTCTCTCTTTTCCTCTCCTCTCTTTCCCTTTCCTCTCTTTTCTTTTCTTTTCCTCTCCTCTCTTTTCCTCTCCTCTGACAGGTGAAAGTGTGGAGCTCCAAGGAGCTGAAGGTGACTGTGGTGAAGGCTGAAGAGGAGCTGGAGGAGCTTGAGCATTTCAGTATCTGGTCCATGGTGCAGCACTGGATCAATGAGCAGACTAACGAGACCAGCGTAAGCATCAGCCTTTTCAACCAGAAGACCTGTTTCCGTGTGGATCCTTCAGACACCCAGGTGTCCTACACCGTAAAATCCAGCCGAAGTGAGTCTGCCATGCTTGTTACGTTACAGTATCCGTTCACTTGGAGTTCGAGTCTCACAGGACAGAAGCAGTCACTAAATTGTCGTTTGTCTGACGTAGGATTCGACATCTCCCTGTTTCTGGTGTTTCTGGCTGGAATCTCTCTGTTCTTCTTTGCAGATTTGCTCAGCAGGTGAGTGACATGAAAATACAGTGATTTATAACACCGTATGGAGCTCATGGAAAGAGACAAGTTTGTGACATCATCTAAAAATAAAATCCCCTAACCAACAAATCTGTTATTTCTAATTACACTGCACTGTTAATCATGTGGATCTCTACCAAATCTGGGCTCAAATGCTGTGCCCAGATCGGTCATGAGATAAAAAGCACCCGATGTGACATGGCACATTTTAAGTGCATCTGTATTTTGCCTGTCTGCTGCTGGTTGAAGTAAAATCTCCTAGTCTGGAGAGGCCAAAGAAATGGAATTTGCTCGTTTGTCTCGCGTCCATGTCGGCGATCGAACGTTTTTATCACGTCTCACTCCACAGCGGTGTTAATATGAAGCTCATATGAAAGTAAACACTCAGGACTTTAAGAATTTGTAATGTTTCATAAGTATTTCTGTTTTTTTTCCCCTAGAATACTAAGGGTGATTATATGCATAGAAAATATCCACCAAACCCCCACAAACATCATATTTTCCTAAACAAATGTTTATATCAAACCCAAGTCTGCTCTCTGATATGCCCCAAGTGTTTGGTTATGAAAATACAGTATAAGGATATCAACAGAGGGAAAAACCCGCATCTCACATCGAAAGCCAACAGACTCCTGACTCGTTTTAGATCAGACTCGTGGTGATAAAATCATTTGTTTATACTGAATGAAATGAAAATGTCCCAAAAGCTGATTTTTTTTCATCCTGCCAGAATTACGTGTTGTCATCTTTCTATGATGACGCGTTCTATGTTTTGTTCTCTTAAAGGAGTCAGGTGTTCTACTACTCAGCGGGAATGAGTACAGGCATGATCGCTTCCCTCATCATCCTCATCTTCATCCTAGGACGTTTTTTGCCGAAGGTCAGCGTAAACACGTTATCATCATTATCTTGATTCGTCATCGAAGGAGTGTTTTTGAGATATATATATCTTTAGAGTTTCATGCATTTTCTTTATTGCTTATTGTGTCCAACAGAAAAGTCCTTTCTATTTGCTGTTGGTCGGAGGCTGGTCCTTCTCTTTGTACGTGATCCAGCTCGTATTTAAAAACCTGCAGCTCATCCTTAAAGAGCACTGGCACCTGGCTTTAGGTAAATCTCTTACATAAGGATTGAATGTTTGGGCTTATACCACAGTCATTCTTCAATCTGATTGGTCAGGATTCTATTTATTTATTTATTTCATCTGATGGTGTTTTTTTTTTTTTTTTCTTTCTGTAGGCTACACCGCAGTGGTGGGGTTTGTCAGCTTCGCCGTGTGTTACCGCCACGGGCCGCTGGTGGAGGAACGCAGTATAAACATCTTGTCCTGGACGCTGCAGATATTCGGCATGCTGCTGATATACGCTGGCATTCAGGTCCAGCAGGTGGCGCTAGCGATCATGGTGGCTGCTTTCTGTGCCAGGAACCTGGAGTACCCGGTGACCGTAGCTTTTACTCTGTACGAGTGAGTAACAGGGACCGAAGGTGTATCAAGGCATTTATTTATATTTATTCTTCTGACAAAGAAGTTCTGAGTCTCAGTTCAGTCTCAGCAGACCCTTAGATACGATTTCAGGATGTTATCTTTCCTACACACACACACACACACACACACACACACACACACACACACACACTTGCCAGTCTGAACCTAAATGTACAGATAATCGTTGACTGAAACACATCATGCAATTTTTGACTATGATTAACACATCAATTAGTTCTCTAAAATGTTCTGGTGAAGTTCTCTTTCTTTTGAAATCCCTTACTTCCTTTACTGATGGTCGCTGTTCGAAACGTAACCGAGAATCCTCTCGAGCCGCTGACGTCACACACACAGGCCGCTCCCACGAGATGCTCCTTCGGCCTCTTGTCGTTTCGAAAATTCAACCTCTGCAACTAAAACAGAATGAACTCGTTTTCAAGACGCACACCGGACCTCCCGAATCACTGACTGTCCTCAAACCACATCTAAACTCCCCCCTCTTACTCAAACATGTTTAGCTTTAAAGAAATAAATAAATAAATTAGTGTTGTCCTTGTGCTTTTCTTGTGTTTTTAGACCGATTGTATTCACTGGTGAACTAATAACTAATATGACTTTAAAAGTCACCGCTGCTCTGGTTTGTATTTAAAAAGGAAGCTGAAGCCCAAACTGTGCTGGAAACCGGAGCCTCGGCGCCTGCTGACAGAGGAGGAGTACCAAAAACAGGCCGAGGTCGAGACTCAGAAAGCTCTGGAAGAGCTGAGGAAGCAGTGCAGCAGTCCTGACTTTAACACCTGGAAAACTGTGTCCAGACTGCAGTCTCCCAAGAGGTCAGCAAATCATCATCATCATGAGTCCCTCGGAATATGAAGCGTTTGATAACTGTAGTTATGATACAGAAACGATACAGATACATTCGAACGTTTATTTCCGACGAGTCAAACTTTACAATGGTAAAGGTATAAGGAGTAAAGGAACATCGCTGTCGATGGCAGCTGTAGGTTCCATCAGTCGTTTCTTCACCAGCTGGTTCTCTTTTCTCTCAAAGTCAGTACAATGAAAAGCAGCTCGTCGTGCAAACAAGAAACAAATCGCAAACTGTCGGCTGTTTCAAAGCACCGACGCTGGGAATTCCTTCCGTGACGATTAAATAGACGACGCGTTCGCAGAAAGTTACCCGTACCCATAAGGAATTTTGTAATCTTAGTTTTAAATCTTAATTGTCCGTCGATTAACGGCAGGTTTTTATCATGAGATTATGTACAGCATCCATCACTTCACTTCAGCTTATTAATACAAACAGTCCTACTGTCAGTGTTACTGTTAAAGAAAAGAAATTGACGGCACCCGACCAATCAGATGAGAGATTTTTTTTTATTTATTTACATAATTTTTTTTAATAGGGGTTCCAAACTGCATGTTGTCGACTAATTTCTTTTTATTTATCCTCAAAAGAACCATCGATGATTTTCAGTATAATGTCAGTAAAAGCTTTGGAATAAGAGTTAACGCCGGCTTTAAACGACACGGACGCTGCGTGACGTGACTTTGACTTCCTTTCTGTTCTCATCGCAGGTTTGCTGACTTCATCGAGGGCTCTCCGCATCTGATGCCCAACGAAGTCTCCGTGCACGCTCAGGAGTACAGTTTCGGCAGCTCGCTGTTCGAGGACGAGCTCTTCTCCACGGACGAGGAAGACGAAGGAGAAGCGTGGGAGACCGAGGAAGACGAGAAACAGAACGTGTCATCACGGTGGAGAAACCCAGAGAGAAAAAACTGAGGTGAGGAAATAAACCTGCTCCTGACTCCGTAGCAACGACCTGAACGTGAACATGAAGAAGCAAAAGCCATATGTGAGGTAGGAGCCAGGATTGAGGCGCTCCTGATTGTACACCAGCGCAGAGACCTTTCAGCTGGAACAGTTCGATTTTGACGTTAATCAGGACGACCAGCGAATGTTTCCCTACATAAAGGGGTACAGATAACATTAACGCACTCGTGTTCAAATAAATCCGAGCCATCGTTATGCTTGAAGAGGATCCAAGATCTTTTGTTTTTGCAGGTTGGTGACATTCTAGCGTGTGCATCACACACACACCCTGTGTTTTTTTGTTTTGTTTTTTTAAATTATGTATTCTACTGAATTGTTTTTTAACACAATGTTACAGGCATTTGTTGGAAGTTAGTTTTTTTCTAGGTTAGACACATTTAATTTACTGCCTCGAGTGGATTTTTTTTAAGAATTAAAATAAAAATTATTTATAAAAAAAAAGGAAATGGGTTCTTTTGTGTCCAAAGTTGGTTTTGAGGGGGAAAAGCAGCACACTAGGTGGCAGCAATACCATGTAGGATTAGTGGCATTTATGGGTTCTCCAGTTTCCCCAATTATCTGTGTGTGTGTGTGTGAGAGAGAGAATGTGTGTGAGAGAGAGAGAATAAGTATGTGTGTGTGTGTGTGTGAGAGAGAGAGAGAGAAAATAAGTTTATGTGAGAGAGTGTGCACGCACAAGAGAGCGCATGAGTGCGTGGGTGGGTTTTGGGGGAGTTGAAGGGGTGAGAGAGGGGGAGTTTGTGTGGGTGGGTGTTTTTTTTTTTGGGTTGTTTTTTTATTTATTTGTTTGTTTGTTTGTTTATTTATTAATAATATGCTAAGAATGTAAAATAAAAACTCCAGGTCACACAAAACGATCAAAACAGATAAATGCTGATGAGGTTCATTAGTTTGTCTATAAACAAAACAAGGTGAAGTGTTAAACCTTCCCGCTGTATCTGACCTGCACAGACGCCTTTGCCCTGTGGAGGATGTGCAACAGAAGCTGAGCGGGTTCATGATGAATGGTGTACGATGATGACTTCATGCTTCTTCTTTTTTTTAACCTTGATGATTCTGTTGATTTCATAGTGAAGTGAAGACACTTGTTATTGGTGGTCAGTTTAAAAAAAAAAAAAAAATACTGGCATTTTATCTTGTTTCCCACACGTGTGAGAACCCACGCCACGAGAACGGTCAGTTCTCTCTTTGCTGTGCTTTTGTGCTTCGACACACATCAGCGCTGTCGACGTTTAACTCCCCCGATGTGGCAATAAAACCCGACTCCTTTTCCCCTAAGCACGCATCAGAAGGCAGATTACGGCTTAGTTCCCCTTTAAACGCTCTGGCTCGGCTGATGGTTACAATCCCGACACTTTTATTCAAATGGTGTGGTGACGGTGACCTTCAGAAGTCAGAATGAGCTCCTCTGCCGATATCCAGGAACCATGAATAAGCAGAAACACCTCACACTGTCTCCTTTGTGCTGTGCTGTGTACCTCGCTGAATGTCACTCAGCTTTTGCTTTTGCTTTCCCTCCAGCTGAGATTCGGACATGCAAATTTTCTCGTGAACTTTTTTTCTCTCCCCCTCCAGCGATGATGCAAATGTTTGTCGAGTTCCTGCCGTCTGATGGGTCGAGCTGCCTGCTCGGTATTCTTCGGTAGTGCCGATGGGCCATTTTGCATGTAGTTCCCTGGGAAAGAGATGTGTGTGACATGCTATGCAAATCTAAACAGAAATGCAGGGACTCGTTTTTCCTCTCGCCAGGTTTTCTTTCCTGCGAGAAAGCCGTGAGAGAGGAATGGGGATTCCCATCAGCATGGAGCTGGAAATGGGCTAACCTCGTGTGGAGGCAGCATGTAAAACACTCGGATTTTCCCAGGGACAGACAGGTGAACCTACACAGGTAGACCGGCGGCACGTGTAATTCCCCACCGATGGACCGCAGATCTGCTTATGGACAGTGGAGAAGGTGGGAGTGTGTTGGGTTTCCTCCTGGTGATTGATAACGCCCACTTCCTCGTTTGTACGTGAGGTTCCCTTTGTGGTCCGTGATCGAAGGGAGGATTCCCTTGTTAACATGCAGCTTTTACCAAATACTTAAGGTTTCATAAACAGCCTAGAATACCTTCATCAAATTAGGATGACGTGAGACTACTAGTAGTTTTTATCAGACGTTAGTTCGGTTTTATTGCATTTTTAAGGTGATGAAAGGATCTTGTGGACATGACAGAAAACAGACGGGTGATGCTATTATATCAGGATTTACAGTATAATTGA
The DNA here is from genome assembly GCF_022655615.1 of Tachysurus fulvidraco. Classification (NCBI taxonomy): domain Eukaryota; kingdom Metazoa; phylum Chordata; class Actinopteri; order Siluriformes; family Bagridae; genus Tachysurus; species Tachysurus fulvidraco. The sequence continues at coordinate 18,134,936 of NC_062540.1, forward strand.
CAGTAATAATATGTACAGTGCATCGTTTATTCGTTTGTTGCCCACGAATGAGCCTGTTTAAACGTGAAAACACACACAGACGTGAACGGGTATCGTTTATCGTAGCCGTCGACATTTATGGCTACGAACGATATAACAGATGCATATAAAATAAAATATGCATAAAAAATGCATAAAAAAAAAAAAAGTGGTATCCAAAAATAAATACAGTATGCCACATTGTACACCCAGAACTCTAGCTGTAGAATATGATCAAATGTGTAGTTTTGTTTTTTTTTTTTTTGCTTTATAGTTACTGTTTTTTTTTTACCCCAAACGGCATGCGGTCGTTCCTGCGATAACTTGCTTCAGATGTACGACTGAGTCTGAAGTAAAGCTGGACCTTGATCGTGTAAAAGGTTCCGAGTCTCTAAACGGTTCCCTTGTTTAAAGACGTCGGCATCCTGTATAAATATCACGAGTAGTTGAGGAAAAAACTGCACGCCGCAAAGCGATGATGGAATCTAGACTGAGGGGGAAAACGTGATCCACGTGACGATCGATACACATAAAATGAAAAACGTGAGACGAGGCACTTCAGAGACTAAACAAATGATGAGACGTTGATTACAGCGTCGACTACGAGGTTTCCAGAGAGGAGTCGGTTTAGATAAATCCCACTGATGGGGGGGGACTGATGAATCGCTTCTAAAAATGTAATATTTACTGTGACCCGACTGTTTTGGTTTGTGATCAAAATCAGGCTTTTTGAGAGCGAGAGAGCGATCAGGTTCAGGCGTCTGTAACTGAACAGCAGTGATCATGACAATATAGTCTGTATTCTTTTAAAAAAAAAAAAAAAAACACTGCCTGCAGTGGGCCTTTCATCACTCAAACTTTCGACATGGGACTGCACGGTATCCAGATCTCCACTTGTGTAAGCAGCTCTGAGTCTGACCGATAACCTGAACACGTAACGAAGTTGTAAACAGGACGGTTTTTAAAATCCTGCTCACACACACAAATTCAGATCGAGCCCGCCCGCCCGCTCCTGAAAGAACTCTGACCGCCCTGTCGTGAAATCCTGACCAATCCGCTGAAAGGATTGCTCGTCCCTCAGATTCCCCGAACAATTCTGCCCACAACTGAAAGAATTCTGCCCAATTCTCAGAATTCTCACTGCTCCCAGGGCACTCCCAAAATAACTCACGATTCCTATTCGCTCAGGAAATCATTCTGACCAATCCTGCTCAATCCCAAAAAGAATTCTGACCAATCCTGCTCAATCCCAAAAAGAATTCTGACCAATCCTGCTCAATCCCAAAAAGAATTCTGACCAATCCTGCTCAATCCCAAAAAGAATTCTGACCAATCCTGCTCAATCTTCCCGACACTTTGTCCAAATTGTTTCTATTCCCATATCTATCCCACCCACTCCTGACAGAACAATCCCTAACAAATCCTATTTTCTACCAGATGAATTCCAGGCACATAACGTTTGCCCAAACCTGCCCTTCTAACCACAGACAATTTGACCCCTCCTGCCTGCTCCGGTTAAGCGTCCACACCGATCCTGCCCCTCGTTTGTATACACGCCTGTGATATTTTCTACCAGACTGGGTTCTATTCTATGGATTTTGGAACATGAACTGACCCTTCAGGAAACTAAAAAATAATGAACTTGGCCTTAACCTCGGGTGATCCATATCTGACTGACCACATGGGGTAAAATCCACCTGCCCCTGCTTTATTTATTGGCTCTTGCAGGTCTGGATCAGAGTCCCGATGCACGTCTATACATTCAACTCAAACGAGAGCATGTTAACATCAGCTCAGCCAATATATGTGTGTTTATGTACATCTACAATGTGCTTTCCGTGTGTTACTCTATTATTGTGCGTCGCTGTTCGAGAAGTCAGACTTCTACGATTGTCAGTCATTTGACTCGCTGAGTTTGTATCTTGGGGGTTGGGCTGGGGTCGGAGGTTTGGTGCACTAGCTCTGATCCTTAATCCGTGTGTGTGGTTGGATGTTTTTATCCTTCTACAACTTTCTTTCACTTTAATCGTAGACGTTCGTCGGAAACTCGCTCTGTTACCGGAGTCGGCCTCGTTTAAGTCTCGGCGTGGAGGTTTTTTTGTTTGTTTGTTTTTTTACGTATGAATAAATAAATAGATAAATTCACTTGCGCTTGGAGTGAATTTGTCGTCTGAAAAAGCTTCTCCGGTTCCGGTGAAGAAAAAAAAAAAAAGATGGGAGAAAATACTAAGCAAAATTTGAAACCGCAGGTCCTTTTGGATACAGTGTAAGAAGTTCAGTTCTGTTGCTTCCTTAGCGTCAGCTCTTATTAAGAAAAGGCTGAGAATTAAACTGAAAGACTTTGTGCTACCGTCCCCTTTACCTCCTGACCGCCTATCTGTAGGCTGCATCAGTATTTATTGATGCCGAACAGACGGACTCCGTGGAACTGAGGCAACTTGGGAAGGAGGACGCTGAGAAGGGAGCTTGTGTTGATGAGGAAATGGGTGGCATCGTATTTGGTGTAAAAGCTGGCCAGGATGTACCTAAGAGAAGACAAAAATCATATTATTATTATTATTATTATTATTATTACATCAGTGGAAAATAATAACCTGTCAGTACACGGAGGAGACTTTCTGGTGTGGAGTGATTAGTGATAAATTCATGATGTGCCAGAGAATTTCTGGCACAGCGCTGATGAATTCTCCAATCTGATTGGTCAGTTGGTGTTGATTTTAAAGGGTTTCTTTTTTTTATGGTTGCCACCAAAAAGCTTGATTTTTAAAAAACTACATAAACGCAAAAGTGTGATGTCGTCTCGTGACGTCGTCTGTGGAATATCTGCTGTGACGCTCAAAGAAACTGCAAGCTCCCCTGACTATCATCAGCATCTGCTTGATTTTGTGTTAATTTTCTGCAAAAAATCATGAAATCCTGGAGGGAATGCTTCATTTTTTTACAACAAGATGTCAAATCACAGCTGATGCCCTTGATATAAAAATATTCTATATTATAATATAGTTTATATAAAATAAAATATTAATGTTTCCAAAGTAGCGGCTAGTTCATAGCGTTTATTGGGATGTTTTCTGTAGGGAGAACGTGTCAGTAAGCGTGAGAGAGAGACAGAGTGTGAGCAAGCGTGAGAGAGAGAAAGAGTGTGAGCAAGCGTGAGAGAGAGAAAGAGTGTGAGCAAGTGTGAGAGAGAGAGAGAGTGTGAGCAAGTGTGAGAGAGAGAGAGAGTGTGAGCAAGCGTGAGAGAGAGAGAGTGTGAGCAAGCGTGAGAGAGAGAGAGAGTGAGCAAGCGTGAGAGAGAGAGAGAGTGAGCAAGTGTGAGAGAGAGAGAGTGTGTGAGCAAGTGTGAGAGAGAGAGAGTGTGTGAGCAAGTGTGAGAGAGAGAGAGAGAGAGTGTGAGCAAGTGTGAGAGAGAGAGTGTGAGCAAGTGTGAGAGAGAGAGTGTGAGCAAGTGTGAGAGAGAGAGAGTGTGAGCAAGCGTGAGAGAGAGATTGTGAGCAAGCGTGAGAGAGTGTGAGCAAGCGTGAGAGAGAGTGAGCAAGCGTGAGAGAGAGAGAGAGAGTGTGAGAGAGAGAGAGAGAGAGTGTGAGCAAGCGTGAGAGAGAGAGAGTGTGAGCAAGTGTGAGAGATTGTGAGCGAGAGAGAGAGAGTGTGAGCAAGCGTGAGAGAGAGAGATTGTGAGCAAGTGTGAGCAAGCGTGAGAGAGAGAGTGTGAGCAAGCGTGAGAGAGAGTGTGAGCAAGTGTGAGAGAGAGAGTGTGAGCAAGCGTGAGAGAGAGTGTGAGCAAGTGTGAGAGAGAGAGTGTGAGCAAGCATGAGAGAAAGAGAGAGAGATTGTGAGCAAGCGTGAGAGAGAGATTGTGAGCAAGCGTGAGAGAGAGAGATTGTGAGCAAGCGTGAGAGAGAGAAAGAGTGTGAGCAAGCCTGAGAGAGAGTGTGAGCAAGTGTGAGAGAGAGAGAGAGAGTGTGCAAGCGTGAGAGAGAGAGTGTGAGCAAACGAGTGAGAGTGAGCAAGCATGAGAGAGCGAGAGTGTGAGCAAATGAGAGAGAGAGAGAGAGAGTGTGAGCAAGTGTGAGAGAGAGAGTGTGAGCAAGCATGTGAGAGTGAGAGAGAGAGAGAGAGAGAGAGAGAGAGATTGTGAGCAAGCGTGAGCGAGTGCGAGAGTGTGAGCAAGAGAGAGAGTGTGAGCAAGAGAGAGAGTGTGAGAGTGCGAGTGAGCGCGAGAGAGTGCGAGTGAGCGAGTGCGAGCGAGTGAGTGCGAGAGAGTGTGAGTGAGCGTTTGCGAGAGCGCGCGAGCGAGCGTTTGCGAGAGCGAGCGTTTGCGAGAGAGCGCGAGCGAGCGTTTGCGAGAGAGTGAGCGCGAGCGAGTGAGTGAGTGTGTGTCGGCGTGCACAAGTGAGAGTAAGAGAGTAAGCACGAGCGAGAGAGTGAGTGTGTGTCAGCGTGCGCACGTGAGAGTAAGAGAGTGAGCACGAGCGAGAGAGTGAGTGTGTGTCGGCGTGCACAAGTGAGAGTAAGAGAGTAAGCACGAGCGAGAGAGTGAGTGTGTGTCGGCGTGCGCACGTGAGAGTAAGAGAGTGAGCACGAGCGAGAGAGTGAGTGTGTGAGCGTGCGCACGTGAGAGTAAGAGAGTGAGCACGAGCGATTGAGTGTGTGTCGGCGTGCGCACGTGAGAGTAAGAGTGAGCACGAGCGAGAGAGTGAGTGTGTGTCAGCGTGCGCACGTGAGAGTAAGAGAGTGAGCACGAGCGAGAAAGTGAGTGTGTGTCAGCGTGCGCACGTGAGAGTAAGAGAGTGAGCACGAGCGAGAAAGTGAGTGTGTGTCGGCGTGCGCACGTGAGAGTAAGAGAGTGAGCACGAGCGAGAGAGTGAGTGTGTGTCAGCGTGCGCACGTGAGAGTAAGAGAGTGAGCACGAGCGAGAGAGTGAGTGTGTGTCAGCGTGCGCACGTGAGAGTAAGAGTGAGCACGAGCGAGAGAGTGAGCGTGCGCACGTGAGAGTAAGAGAGTGAGCACGAGCGAGAGAGTGAGTGTGTGTCAGCGTGCGCACGTGAGAGTAAGAGAGTGAGCACGAGCGAGAGAGTGAGTGTGTGTCAGCGTGCGCACGTGAGAGTAAGAGAGTGAGCACGAGCGAGAGAGTGAGTGTGTGTCAGCGTGCGCACGTGAGAGTAAGAGAGTGAGCACGAGCGAGAGAGTGAGTGTGTGAGCGTGCGCACGTGAGAGTAAGAGAGTGAGCACGAGCGATTGAGTGTGTGTCGGCGTGCGCACGTGAGAGTAAGAGTGAGCACGAGCGAGAGAGTGAGTGTGTGTCAGCGTGCGCACGTGAGAGTAAGAGTGAGCACGAGCGAGAAAGTGAGTGTGTGTCAGCGTGCGCACGTGAGAGTAAGAGAGTGAGCACGAGCGAGAAAGTGAGTGTGTGTCGGCGTGCGCACGTGAGAGTAAGAGAGTGAGCACGAGCGAGAGAGTGAGTGTGTGTCAGCGTGCGCACGTGAGAGTAAGAGAGTGAGCACGAGCGAGAGAGTGAGTGTGTGTCAGCGTGCGCACGTGAGAGTAAGAGTGAGCACGAGCGAGAGAGTGAGTGTGTGAGCGTGCGCACGTGAGAGTAAGAGAGTGAGCACGAGCGAGTGAGTGTGTGTCAGCGTGCACACGTGAGAGTAAGAGAGTGAGCACGAGCGAGTGAGTGAGTGTGTGAGCGTGCGCACGTGAGAGTAAGAGAGTGAGCACGAGCGAGTGAGTGTGTGTCAGCGTGCACACGTGAGAGTAAGAGAGTGAGCACGAGCGAGAGAGTGAGTGTGTGTCAGCGTGCGCACGTGAGAGTAAGAGTGAGCACGAGCGAGAGAAAGAGAAAGCGGCTGGTGAGGGAATCTACAGCTTATCGCTGCTATACCTTAAGAGATAGCAGGAACATGTTTCATGTAACTTCAAGTGTAACTATAAATGAAAACAAAGACACCCCCCCCCTTAATTAATAAATTAAATAATAATAATAATGATAATAAATAAATTTGAATTGTTCATAATCTGATGTGGTGTAAGAGGAATAAAAGACTGCAGCTTTGAATTGTTGATTATTGTCCTAAACCATAGCTGTACATTCTGGACTTCATCCTTATGTTTGTCCTGCATGAGGTGGCAGAATAATCATCAGACATGGTGTATTGTTCATTATTGTAACACCTTACATGTGTTATTTATCAGACACTGTGATCCCATATGTGTCTAATGATCATCATGATGAGCATCACTCTCCATGATGTGAATGTTGTATCCTAACAATTATGCAATTTCCACTGGACAGACACACACACACACACGTTTCTCATGTGGTGTCACTAGGAACTCACAGCACTATGGGTGAAATGGTGAGGAATTTTCTTGATGATGTGAACTGGATGCCATAATCCATCTGTTCCCAGTGAGTGAGCAAGCGGGCTTTTCCCTGGTCTGGCGTCTCAAACGGAGTGCCCTTTACCGTGTGAAGGAACACGTACATGGCCTGGAAAATAAAACACACAGTCAGCGCTCGACTCCAGGACCAGAATAAGGAAGTTCGTTCGAAGAGTTCAGAGCCGAGACGTCCGATCTTTTCGTTTCGGGAACGTTACTTCCTTCTTGAACGGACCTGTCACTGAGGATCGCTGACTAACTATCACTGACTAATATTTACTCAGAGCTGAATCACAGGTGTTCTGCTTTCTCCTATGTGCAAATAAGGCAGTAGAGTAACAGAGGCATGTTCACGTCTATGTTCAACAGTAAAACAACTCTACTGGTGACAGTCAGCTCAAATTATTCATTATCTTTGTCTCATCTTTCTGCTCCAAATTTATTCTAGGAAAATTTAAATAATAATAATAAGAAAAATCAAAAAAAGTTTTCTGAATGCATTTCCTGCAAGGTTACATTTCTCTGGCATATAATTCATAATGTTTTTATTATTATAAAAAGGTCTCATTATTATTAAACTGTAATTCCATCATTTTACTATTAATAATTATTAATTATATCTATATAATTAATAATTATTAATTATATCTATATAATTATATAGCATGTTTTTCACAAGGTTTGTTATACAGCATGTTTTTCTCTATGGGTGCCAATATTTCTGGTTTATGTTCTCTCTGGGCTTTTACTCTAAATTTTACTGAATTAATAGAACAGTTATGGTTTGTATTCGTCATTCTGCTAGCACACAGATTAAAAGAAGAACCTTAGTGCCCAGAGTCTGTTACACCGATGACACAATATCAGTCTTCTGAAACATTCAAATATTTTCCCAGGTCTGAAAAGAACTGCCTTGAAATAGCCTTATTAACGTCCTGGAGAGGTACAAATTAATCTCGGTGCTCGTATAAGAAAGAAGGAGATAAAACCCTAAAGTGAATATGTAGAGAATTATTCACGACGGCTGTGTTCACATTACAAGCTAACTTCCACAGTTCTGATGTCTGACTCAGGACAGATCTGTTTCTCTCAACGGTTCACATTTGTAACTGTAAATAACTCTTGTCTGTACCTGTTCCCTGAAGCACACAAATATCAAGTTCTAACATCCATCAAGCCACGTGAATTCCTGATCTGTGCCACCTATATCGGTGTGAGCATAGCCACTGTACCCAACATGCATCACTCCTTTAAATAAATTGCATCTTGCATAGACTGACCAGATTGTGAATGACATTGGTTAAGGTCCACACGATCGGCACGCTGAGGAAAGGGATGCTCAGTAAGACGATGTGTAGGACGACGGTCAGCAGCAGGTAAGTGAGCCAAATCCCTCTGCTGTTCATCACCCTCGTGTTGGGGTTCACCTCGCTGTGAGCGACGCCCACATTCATCCTGCAAGCGCTGTGAGTAAAGACAAGAAAGGTTATTACAGTGGATATTAACATAAAAATAGAGAAAAAGGTCATTATAAGGAAAATAAAATACAAAATTCAAGATTTATATTAGATGTATTTAAATGTGTTTGTATTTATCCTTAATGAGCAAGTCAGAGGTGACTCAGGTGACTGTGGGGAGGAAAAACACCCTTGAATGGTAAAGGAAGAAACATTGAGAGGAACCAGGGGTACCCTCATTCTCATTTGGGTGACACCGGAGGGTGTGATTATAAATATACACTCCGTCATACGTCGTATCGATGAGGAGGTTGTTGTCCTCAAAGACCACATGCAGTTGACAAAAAAGAGACACAGACTAGACTTTTTCTAGCAGGGAAGTGCTTCATTATGTTCTCACCTTTTCTTTCTCCAAATACTTTTGAGGTTATAAATAATAACTCCATCATAGAAGTTGAGCAGATGGTTCAGATACTGGACTTGAGCTGTGCAGAGTTACATCAGACAGAGACCTGAGATGAGTGTAATGGCGATGGTGCTAGTTTTAGCATCAAATAAGAAGCCTTTCTTATTATTGTTGTTGTTGTTGTTGTTGTTATAAGAGGAAGCCAAATCATTGTAAGTTGGTTTGTTTATGCACAGAGTACAGCTGAGAAGGTTTGGTGACGGAGCTGAAAAGACTAAAGCGCTGCTGCATCACGTCAAAAACCAGACGTGTCAATGATCAGTTTAATCTAAAAACAGTATTAATTATAAATGTTGATATGAAAAAGTGAATTTTTGTCCCTTTAAGACCTTTATATAATGTATATTATAAGTTTTAAACGACACCGTGAACGAAATTCGGTAACTTCAAATAAAATCGTTTATTTATTAAGCTAGTTAGCTAGCAACCTTTGCTAACATACTGTTAAAGGATTTACACCCAGAACTGACACCATATTCAAAAGGAAATGTGTCCGTGAGTCAAATCAGAAGGTGTTTATTTCAAACCCGACGATTAAATCGAGTAAAATAGTGAATAATAAACGCGACTATAAGACAGATACACACCTTGACCGTAACCAGGAAGTCACGAATTCCAGATTAGCTTCTGCTCTTTCCTGTTTCTGATTGGCCGGCGTTCCGTTGACGACGCCTCCCTTTCGTGTTTCTGATTGGTTCACTATCTACCCTCATAACACTATTTTCAGAAAGCAGTGGGGTTTTTTAAAGTATATATATATTTTTAAATTTAATACACGTTTTTAAGATTTATACGATTTTATATCATAAAACTGAAGCCTACCGTGAATGTAACAAGAAAAGAATGAAATTCTACGCTTAGTCCCGCCCTTTCCTGTTTCTGATTGGTCAATATGTCCTGTTTTTCATGATTGTCGCTTTAGGATTGGTCCAGCAGTCCAACGGTAGATCTTACATACATTTTTAAAACGCTTTTTTATTTATTTATTTTTAGTTTTTTTTTATACAGTGTTTTGAGTGTTTTTCTTTCAATTCTATCATTTTATTTTTTTTTATACATATAAGTTCACCTTTACTACGTCATTTCTATTCTATTCATTTCTATTTTCATAATAGTAACAGGAGTAAGAGAAAAAAAAAGAAATAACAAGCTCCATGTCAACATGGTCCTTTTGGGTCTTCTTTTGTCTATCTTCTGGTTATTCTTTTTTTTTTCCTTCTACACGTAATTCGAACACGTTACACAAAGTGTTCAGAGTAATCTCTTTATTTAATATGTTGTTTGTAAATGTATCAGGAAGACATTTAGATATAGTGGGAATGTTTTTGGAAAGCACACCTTCCTCCTCTACTTACAAAAAGACATTGGCTGCAGATTGGGAAATTCAATAATATTAAACATGTCATTTCCTTATTGGTGCAATGGCACAATGTGGACTGAGTTCCTCTGTAGGTAATAATTTCATAGAAAATTCAGTTTAAAGAGAAGGGACAATACAGACGTGAGTGTAGCTTTGTAAGTTTATTAAATATGTTTAATAAAAACAACCATAGTTACATTGTAACATACTGTAATGTACTCAGCACATGCAAAAATTACACCAATCAATAAATACCAATAAATATTGTTCAAATAAATAAGTTAATAAATACACAATATTTTACGCAAGACATGAATATACTTTTCATGACTAGTTATCTCGATAGGTACAGAATAAAATTATTAATCAGCTCATGATTCATGAGAACAATGTTTTGTTTTTTGTTGTTCAAAATGCAATAGTTTTAACACATTTTGACAAACATGATTATGATAAATAATCACTCAACGCTATCCTTTTCATCTAAGCTGACTGTTGAAGTGAAAATAAATGGCTAAAGACACGAGCCATTACGATGGAGAAGGAGTACAGGCGCTCGACACTGTCACGGCACAGATAGCCCTCGGTCATCCAGTTATCAATCAACATAGGTGCCTGAATCTCCAATGGCTCCTAGGGGCAGATTTTAAAGTTAGTAAACATATAAAATTAGGTACATAGTCAAAGAAGTGCATTGACACTTGAACTGTATTAATTTAAAATTCTGAATGTTTATAATCAGGTTCTATATTTATATTATATTTACTTTATATGTTTAAGGGCGTGATATTCAAATCAGCACAAAAAACATTTACTAAATCTTTCACATATATGTCATTATTACATCAAATATGATTGTTTATAGAAATATTACCTTTAGTGCTTCCAGGATTTGTTTTGTAACCTCAGCTATAGCTGTAGCATTTGCTCTCCACTTGTTACATTTGGTGTTTCGGCCCTGAAATATTCCATCATCCCCAAAGATCCTGCTATAGTTCTTCAAAGCAAGAACAACCCTGGACAGGCAAATCTGAAAACAACCAAACACAGAATGAATCAATGAAACAATATATTGATTGGACCTGTATGGACTATCCATGCTTAATATCTATAGCTGTTTATTTTTTCATCAGGATGTAGCCTATATGCGACTATGCAGTCTACGCCTCTGAATGTACAGTACTGTGCTTCAATATTCCATGCAATACTGTATAATGGCAGTAAATTTCTAAACCTGCTAAGCTGGAACCAGATAATATATGCTGAAGAATACAATTTACTTTACAGTGTTTAAGGCTAAGATTTCAAATGTTAATTGTTTTCTAGATTCTTTAGTCGTGTCTTGTCTCAGCTGTACAATTGCAAAAAAAAAAAAATGAAAACATCTGTAGAGAATATTCACCTCTGGTTTGGTCTTAAGACTATCAGGATCACAACTGTCCTCAGACCTGATCATCAGTGGAGGGTCACTGACTGCAGCCATCTCGTTTGCGGTCTCCACCTGAAGAAAGCATAAGCAGAATAAATACCGATTATATCATAAACATTTGTTGTTTATGATAATATGATTTTTTTAAAATAATACTCCATATTAGGCACAGCGTTACTAAATAATAATTGGAATTATTGCTTGCTAATAGTCCTACACTCTCAAACATTGTACTAAATTATAGCATTACTTGAACCCTTAAACATATATACTTGTGTCATTTACCTGAAAAGGTGCATATAGTAATAGTTCTGTTCAAGCATTGCACTAAAAGCTAATTATGGCACGATTAAGTCCCTTAAATATCTTGTTTTTAATGTACTAAAGGTATTAATGTATGCAAAATTATGTATACATCATTAATCTTTAATTTTACAATAATGTAAGCTATATAATTACACATTAAGGACTTCTGATATTCCTTTTAAACTTTCCTCTCTGGTTTAAAGCTAATAAACGAAAACTACTAAATGGTACGACAGTAAAAAAGGTCTAGATAGCTTTATTTCTGTGAAAATGTTATACTTATATGATATATAACACACCTGCTGTCGTTTAAATCACTCAAATCATCCCAAAAAAGCACATCTAACTCGCAGTGTCTGGATGTGTGGTGTCACTCACCTCTTCGTATAAAAGCCTCGCGTTTTCATTGAGCTTTAAAGCCAGTGCTTTGCCCTCCTCGTAGTTCGTGTCGGTGACGCGCACTGGAGCTCCGAGCGCGCACACGAGCATCGCCGCAACGACAGCCAGCTGCTGAAATAAACCCATGGTCAGAGTTATTATTGTTTTGTTGTTTTTGCAGTTCTGTTACTACACGAGTGAGCTTGATCTTGTTTATCTCGAATCTCTGGAGTACTGAGATAGCTCTGCATGAGAAGCCCCAGATTCTTACCTTATTTATACGGGTGATGTTGAGTCACGTGAGGAGTTTCCCACCTCCGCAGCCATAGGTACACTTTGGGTTTCCTCAATTATTCATCAGCACACTGCTTTCCGCTCTGTTTTGGACACTATGTTAACGACGTCTGACTTTAGCTATGAGAAATTCCAGTCGTCATATCATTACACCTGAATACAATAAAATTTCCCTTCGGGGATTAATAAAGTACTCAAATCTTATGATGATGATGATGATGATGATGATGATGATAAAGATGACGATTATGTATGTATGTATGTATGTATGTATGTATGTATGTATGTATGTATGTATGTATGTATGTATTTATTTATTTATTTATTTATGTACTTGTTCGTCTTCTGCGTCCTGTTATTATATTATTACTGTGTTATTATGTTGTTGTTGTTGTTGCTGTTGTTATTGTTGTTGTTGCTGTTGTTATTGTTGTTGTTGTTGTTGTTGTTGTTGTTGTTGTTACAGAGTAATAGATTGGTGATTATAGCATACACTTCCTTTTTGCAAGCTATACATATATACATTATTATTATTATTATTATTATTATTATTATTATTATTATTATTATTATTATTATTATTACTATTACTATTATTATTATTATTACAAAAATATTAATATTATAATTAGTATTATAATTTATTATTAATATTATTATTATTATCGTTACAATTTATCCACATTTTTAACTGAAAGATAATATATAGTAAGTGACCAGAAAACAAATCCAGTTCAGTATCTTTTTTTATCAGGAGAGTTCAGATTAGTCCACTGGATTGTGATAATGGTCTTGTGATAGTCGTACACTACAATACGATATCCACATTCATTCAGTGATCTTATTCCTTTACTTTAACTCGGGTGTCATGGCATGTTTTGAATACTGAGCTGAAGTTTATCAGTTTTATACATTTTTAATCCATTGTCTTTGAACCGTCTTGAAAAGCCTTGAGGAGAGTCTTTTCTTTTTTATCTTTATCTTTATTTAAACAGAATTTAAAACGATTTGAAAAGAACAGTGAAGACTGTAAGAGCAAACAGCAGTGTTAGATTTTTAAATATTTTATTTGGACATATAGTCATTGGATTAAACATGATTCAGAAACAACATGTTTGCCACTTGAAAAATTCAAATGGTGAATTTAGATTTAATTCTTCCTTAATTTTTTTTTCAGGAATGGAAATAAGTACATCAAGAATGTAAATGTGAACCTGTAACACAGGTTAGAACAATTAGCACAATCAGGATCCACTGCTCTTATATCTAATATCTAATATCTGATATCGAATATCGTGTGTGTTTTTGTGTCTTACAATTGTACATGCTGTTTTGTGTAGCATTTTGTTTCATTATATGTGTGTAAATGGGATCAGACAATAAGACACTATCTTTTGCTTACGGAAATGCTGAATCCCTCATCCGGATTAGTTGTTTTGTTAATATACACAACCTGGGTATATAATCATTGTGTCATGATTATACAAGATACATTATATATAATACATTTTGTCATTTGTTATAATGACAAAATGGCAATTAGTGTCATATTGTTACAGAAATATGTGTTAAGCAGGTTAATCATCAGGGGTTTTTTGCCTGCCTTTAGTCATTACATTATTAATGCAAAGGATTTTATAGAATGTCTCAATTAGGTGCATTATTTCTGCATCACTTTAGTGATAAAGTTATTTATAGGCTAATTGTTTAGTTTTAGTAAAATAAAAAGGACCTAACACCTTCCTCCATTCCATCAGTGGTTGAATGAAATGCTCTAGACCTTTTTTTTTCCAATATGGACATGAGTTGGAAATCAATGAGTGAATGAATTTGAATGACTCATTCTGTACACCTGTCACCTGGATACACACAACACGATTGCTTTGGAAGTTCTGAATCGCGACTGTGAATGATCTCAGACACCGTTTCAGAAAATCCCTTTTCAATTAAAACGTAAAATCAGAGCTTCCTGTTCAAATAAAATTTGCACCACACAGCTCCATTGTTAGATTTCAAAACAGGAAATGAGAAGTGAATGACAGTATATTTTTAAATCAGTCAAAAAATAATGTTGTCTTAGTGACAACATTATTTTAAGGGTTGTGGCCATGATTCGATGTATTATTACACACTGCAGAAAAATGTCTCTGTCATTTATGTGTTTAGATATGGATTTAATAGTTCGGTTTATTTCGGCGTTAAAATGTAGGAAATTTCGCAACAGAGTTCTTTTTTTTTTGTAGTTTGCTTGAATATTTCTTAAAATGAATTGATAGTAAATTGACTTACATAACATGTTTTTTTTCCCTTGCAAAGGTGTTTATGTATAATTGTGTTTAGAATTGTATTGTAGAATAACGAACAAGAGTCTAGATCTTCATATAAATAAATTGCCTATTACCCATATTACATTGAACAAACTTTGAACATTCTGTTTAAGGCAAGAAATGTTATATACAGTAATGAGAAAGTGTATATGTAAACATTTTAATGGTTTCCATACACTGCTTATTATACATCCCTCTATAAATATCTTAATAGGTAATAATCTTTGTTAGAATCTAATAGGATTTAATATAAAACAAATTTGAATGAACATTTTTAGGTAATTATGTTTTTTAATTATGTCTCATTTGTAAAATGAGTATTAGAGGATGCCATGTACAGGATTTAATTCAGTCTGAAAAGGACTTTAATTAAATCGAATTATTTATCCATGATGTCCGATCTATTACAATTCTTTGGTCCTATTTTACCCCACGAATGAGTCAAATCATTCTATTTCACAGATGCCAAATTTAAATACTAATTAAAATAAAAATATATATAAATTTTGGTCACGTACACAATACAGTGCGATATGAAGTGAAAAATTTATAGAAAAATCAATCATATGAATGCACTACAGTGTATCAGTGTATTTTTCCAAATTTTGGCTGCTCATTTTTCTTTGTACAGCTTATTTCATTCCAGCCTTTATTCTGAATTGCTGAACAAAATGAAAATTTCATACATTAGTATGAACTGTTGGTATTCCTATGATTCTATACATTATTCTTTAATTTCCTCATTTGGCTGCTCATTTTTCTTAGTACAGCTTATTTCATTCCAGCCTTTATTCTGAATTGCTCAACAAAATGAAAATTTCCATTGCTGTGTCTGGAACTGTTGGTATTCCTATGATTCTATACATTATTCTTTAATTTCCTCATATGAAAGTTGCTCAAATATTGTGCTCTTTAAATGTGGTGTGCTGAGGAAGTGAGACTGCACTTAATAAACAATGTGTGTAAGTAATACAAGAGAAGAAATCTTTTCAGTACTATTTCATCACTCAGCATGTCCTTGTGCACTTCCCGTTATGACTAATGTGTCCTGCCCATCTTTCCAATGAAAGAGGAAAAGTTCTGAAATTATACATCCAGTCCTTACATGGTAAAGTAATTAAAGCAGGTAAATATTCTCTTTTTTGTGCATTATTTTAAAAATAAGTTTGCTATCAGATTATTATGTTTCTGCATAGATTTGAATCCTGCAGTCTATACATATTAGAAACAACCTGTTCACTGTGAAAACTGATGTGAACATTCCAAAATATCTAAGCCTAATAATAAATGGGTTTTTATTTAGTTTTTATGGAAGGAGTCTCCAGTGTCAGCATTTTGTTAGAGACAGAATATTTTAAGCCATGGGAAAGTCATCAGGACATAGAACTTAGGGCTTTTCCAGGTTCTCTGTAACAAACACTTTTTTTTGTTTTGTTTTTGTCATAGTTTTATCTCCAAGGGAGACAGATAAATAGATAGATAGGGAGAGAGAGCGAGAGAAAGAGAGAGAGAGAGAGAGAGAGAGAGAGAGAGAGAGAGAGAGAGAGAGAGAGAGAGAGAGAGAGATTGGAGGGAATGACTAGTCATATCAAAGTGTTGTAGTAAAAAATGATAAAACACTTATTGGAACACTTATTTACCACTTCACGGTGGTAAAGACAACATATTGGACGCATTATTTTACAATATTCTCAAACTACATATAAATAGGATTTCCTCTGACAAATAATGGCCAAAGACAGAAATAAAACAGGGCTTTTTTTAAAATGTGTGCTTCTTGCATCACTATGTGAATGCCCTTTAACTAGTGACTTTTTGATTTGAGTGCGTAAATAAATTCCCTTTTGAGAGAGATAACGGTGTGATTGGCTATCAAAAAGTACAGTAGCAAAAATACCCTGATATTTTTTTTACATGCCACTGTAACTCAAAACACAGCCCTTTTGTTATCTAATTCCATGGAGGGTCTGGGAAATAACAAAAGATTTACAAAGACTGGTGCAGACATTAATCAAATTCATTATTTACGCAATAGTAAGGATGCTTATAGTGGACTATAAGAGCATGTGACTATATAATTAACAGAGAATTAAATATAATTCATTTTTAATGATTGAGATAAGATGGGGGTGTGTGTACATGTACCAAAAACGTAACACATGCTGTATAATAATAAAATTTTATAAATATATAAATAAATATTATATATTTTCTTTTATTCAGTAAATTCTGCCCTGTTCTATTTTCCTTGAAATGTTCTTTTGCCTAAGGTTCCTGTGTTATTATTAATGTAGTTAATGTTTAAAAAAGGGGCAGCTCAAAAGTCTTTTGTTTAATTTTTTCTTAAAGATTAAAAGCACTTTTATTTTATTTAAAAGATTCTGAATATTTTACATTACTTGAAATATAGGCCCTAAGTTCAGGCTGCACAAAGCTGTGTTTGCACTTTTTATTTATTTTATTCAGAAGAAATTCAGTGTCTGTTGTCTGTTACTTGACATGTAGTAAAGACAACTACAGGATTGTTTTCCATTCAAGGTCCATTCAAGTTCAGACTTTGAAAACACTTGAAATTTAACAATAAATTATATAGAAATGTATGTGCGTTATTGACTTTATTAACATGAGGGTACACTATTTTAAGTGACAATATAAGATTCGGACCTTTGCTGGGAGGAAATTTTAGTAACTGGACCTCTTTGAATTTTAATTGAATACCCCTGTTCTATAGCCTTTGCCTCTGAGTATATTTTATGGGCGCGGCTTTTAGATACTTAGCGGTAATAGGGCTGCATAATAAATCCTACACTACAGAACATTCATTTAATACAAAGCGATCGTTTTTTAATTAAAAAAAAAACAACAACAAAACGAATACAAAACAATTCACAGTATTTACGAGAATAAAGGCTTAACGTTTTAATAATCCATTAAATAAATGTAAACCTCAAAAATAAGGTACATAAATAAAAAACTCAAAAATGAGGTACATAAATAAAAATCTCAAAAATGAGGTACATAAATAAAAACTTCACATAAATAAAAACCTTAAAAATGAGGTACATAAATAAAAACCTAAAAAATGAGGTACATAAATAAAACCTCAAAAATTAGGTACATAAATAAAACCTCTCATAAATAAACACTTCAAAAATGAGATACATAAATGAAAAGTAAAATGAAATAAGCCAAATTTGTTACAGTTATTTTTTGAAAATCCAATATAAAATTAATACACAGTCCCAATTTTTAGACGCTCAAACCATTTCGGATCATTTCAGAATGACCTACTCTATGCTCCCTATAAAGCCAATTTTACTGTAGAATTCTTTAATAATTCCTCTTCTAACTTACCATATCTAGCTAATTACTCCAGAAATCACTAATCCATTATAAAATAAACATTTTAAAATGTTAGTTGATACCTAACATCACAAAATAAAGACCAACCAATTTTACTGTAGAATCCTTTAATAATTCCTCTTCAAAAGTCACCATATCTGGCAATATGATTGCTCCTATAATTGATATTTTGAACATTTTTGTTGATAAAACCTTCTCAGACCACTTCAGCATGACCTTCTCTGAAGAAAATGAATTTAGTTGGTTTAATCAACCAACATTTTGAAATGTTTGTTTGCCTGGTGTTAAAAGTGCCTCCTGCAGCAATGTTGTTGCCAGATATGGTGATTTTGAAGATAAATTAATAAACAAATTCTACAGTACAATTGGATGATCTTTATTTTTGCCCATAGAGTAGGCCATTATGACGTGATTGAGTTTGTTTGATCGACTAACATTTTGAAATGTTAATTTTGATTTATGGATCAAATATTGTCAGATAGGGTGAGTTTGAAGGGGAATTATAAAAAAAAATTCCAGAGTAAAATTGGCTGAGCTTTATTATGATCATAGGTAGGTAGGTCATGCTGAAGTGATCTGATGATTGTATCAACTAACATTTTTGAAATATCCATTTTATAATGCATTAAGTGCCTCCTGGAGCAATTCTATTGCCAGGTATGGTGACTTTGCAGAGAAATTGATTAAAATTTTCACAGTAAATTTGGTTGATTTTTATTTTCTCCTTATCTTATCTTTAACTTGAAGTCATTTTTTTCAGAACATGAGAAGGGTTTTACTTATGTATATAAGTATAGCCTTTATACCGTGAATTGTTTTTAATTGTATTTATTTTGTTATGTATTCATTTTATTTTAGCGCTACTACCGCTAAGTACCTAAAAGCCGCATCCTTCAAATATAGGTGCGCCGGTAAATCGCCGGTGTCTGGCGTTGAGGACAGATTTAGCATTTATAGAAGGAATTTTCGGTACAGGTAACTGTAGCTTAACATTTTTTTGCTTTGTGGTTTCTTAATAACAATTCCAATTTCACAATTTCCATTGTGAAAAAGGCTCAGCAGAGGTTGTTACTTCGTCAGCTGAAGAAGTTCAACCTGCCACAGGATCTGCTGAAACAGTTTTACACTGCCATCATCGAATCCATCCTCTGCACCTCAGTAACTGTTTGGTTCAGCTCAGCCACCAAATTCGACCTCAGAAGACTACAGAGGGTAGTACTGACTGCTGAGGGAATCATTGGCACAACTCTCCCCATTCTCCAAGACCTGTACTCCTCCAGAGTGAGCAAAAGGGCGAAGAAAATCACTCAAGACCCCTCACATCCAGCACAATCACTCTGGACCCCTCACATCCAGCACAATCACTCTGGACCCCTCACATCCAGCACAACCACTCTGGACCCCTCACATCCAGCACAATCACTCTGGACCCCTCACATCCAGCACAATCATTCTGGACCCCTAACATCCAGCACACTCCCTCTTTGAACTGTTGCCATCTGGTCGACGCTACAGAGCCCTGAGCTCCAGAACGACCATATATAGGAACAGCAATCCATCTGATGAACAATTAACACCATGGAACACACAACACCTAATATTTGTACTATGTATACCTCAATTGCACATTTCATACTTGCACTCTGAACATACACGCATACATATTGTCTGAATTTTTACTGTTTACTTCAACTGCACATTTCACAATTGCACATGTGTACATACAAATTGTATATATTGTATACTTCAATTGCACATTTCTCACACTTGCAAATTTGTACATACAAATTGTCTATATTTGTATATGTATATTTAAACTGCACATTTCACACCTGTAAATGTGTACATACACTTTCATCTATACTGCATCATTCTGTTATAACACTGTGGAGCATATGTCACTAAAACAAATTCCTCACATGTGAAAACATGCCTGGCAATAAAGCTGATTCTGATTCTGATTCTGTTATACTGTGAATGATAACAGAATCTCATCAGGTAACCGATCCACAACATTCAGTGTAACTATAATTGAATCATATTTTTATAAAACGTGTCATATTTTATTCTACTTGTCATGACTACATAGATTTTAATGGTGCTGCGCTGCTCAAGTATAATTGATCAATTATGAGCGATCATAGACAAATGAGCAATTATCTCACTAATTACTTAGAAGAATGTAGTTATTGTTTGTTATACATTTCACGCTGTACTGGAGAGCAAACTGACCAAATTTAATTTAATTATTTATACAAAAGACAAAACAATTTTAAAACTTATTTATACAAGGAAAAAGCGTTCACTTTTTCTTCTCCATGAAACCTTTTTCTTATAGAAACACACCTGGCTGCCGGATTTATAATGGTGGATCTATTATTATTATTATTATTATTATTATTATTATTATTATTATTATTATTATTATTATTATTTTATTTTTTTGTCATTATCATCATCATTAATTTATCATTATTATTATTATTGTGTATCATCATTATTTATTTATGTATTTATTTATTTATTGTTATTATTATTTATTTGTATTATTACTATTATTATTAATTTATTTTTAGCATTTTATTACTAATTAATTAACTAATTAATTTACTTATTTTACTATTATTATTATTATTATTATTATTTGTCATTATCATTATTATTATTGTGAAAAAGGCTCAGCAGCGGTTGTACTTCCTTCACCAACTGAGGAGGTTCAACCTGCCACAGGATCTGTTGAAACAGTTTTACACTGCCATCATCGAATCCATCCTCTGCACTTCAGTGACTGATTGGTTCAGCTCAGCTACCAAAACTGACCTCAGAAGACTACAGAGGGTAGTCCGGAATGCTGAGTGAATCATTGGCTCAACCCTCCCCACTCTCCAAGACCTGTACTTCTCCAGAGTGACCAAAAGGGCAAAGACAATCACTCTGGACCCCTCACATCCAGCACAATCACTCTGGACCCCTCACATCCAGCACATCCCTCTTTGAACTTTTGCCATCTGGTTGACGCTACAGAGCCCTGAACACCAGAACGACCAGAACAGTTTCACAGGAACAGTATCTTCCCTCAGGCAATCCATCTGATGAACACTTAACATACACGAAACACACAACACTATTCTTACATTATTTACTTAAGACACATACTTACTTATTTATATTTCAATTTGCACGTTTATATTTCAATTTGCAATTTTTTTTCCACTGTACATACAACTGTCTACAACTGCAATTCTGTTTACACTGTGGAGCTTCTGTACTAGAACAAATTCCTTGTATATGGAAACATACAGTACCTGGCAAAAAAAAAAAGAAGATCTTTCTGATTTCTGATTCTGATTATTAATTTATTTGTATAATTATTAATAATTAATTAATTAATTAATAAGTTACTTATTTATTTTTATTATTGTTGTTATTATCATTTAATGTATTATTATTATTATAATAATAATAATAATAATAATAATAATAATAATAATAATAATAATAATAATAATAATAATAATAATAATAATAATAATAATACGCGCTTTCAGAATGGATGAATCCCAAACCGCTCTTCATTCTGTATAGAAGTGCACTAGATAAGGTGTAAAATAATGACTGTTTATTACTTCGCACCAAAAGTGGTAGCGAAATAAGAACAGCGTTACTTCTCCCGGAAGTAAAACTCAGGGCCGTATACTAAAAACTACACCCCATTGGCCATCTAGTGC
This sequence comes from Tachysurus fulvidraco, assembly GCF_022655615.1. NCBI lineage: Eukaryota > Metazoa > Chordata > Actinopteri > Siluriformes > Bagridae > Tachysurus > Tachysurus fulvidraco. The sequence goes on from NC_062540.1 coordinate 18,156,443, forward strand.
ACTACAGCATGTAACACCATTGCTTTCACGGCTATGTAGGGCACCTCTTTAGGAACTAAGGCTGCATTTGGGATCGAGCCTAAGTGTGTTTTTATTTTGAATGATATAGCGACGTGCTTGTAGCAGCTAGCCGGGATCATCTCGACTGTTTTTTGTGAAAGCATGATAATTGCCTGACTAGGTATTACATTTATTTTATTTTAGATTTATAGTACGCATTTAATCAAACGTCAACGTGTGTGTGTAAAAAAAAATACATGCTCTCTGCAGCTTGTTTATTTTAATGCTAATGCTAATGCTATATGGCTTCAGTGTTCGTTAGCTAAGTGAAGATTTTTTAAATGACCTTTTTAGCTAAGGTTTTTACTCAGTTAGTGATAAGATGAATGGTTTCTGTGTCAGTTAGTAGGTGAAATAATGAGGTGCTGTATTATTGGGTTTGACAGTGTCATGTCGAGCTGTTTATATACATTACACATGTGTTTATTGTTTCATTAGCAGAACCACACTCATGATGAACTTTGACGGTCTGGACCCGGGACTGGGTGAGTACGCGGCCGCGCTGGACTCCACTCTGGACCCGGGACTGCTGCAGGCGGTGGAGTTGGACCCTGACGCTATGGCAGTGCCCGTGGCCGAGGGCATGTACTCCGAGCTGCATAGCGTGGCGTCCGAGGTCGGAGTTCCAATCACAGCGACTCACTTCGACCTGCACGAAGAGCTGTTGTGGATCGGAAACCACCGGGTAACGGACATCAGTGCAAAACTGCAACATCTGGAATACAGCAAATGTGCAGTTGAAGCTAAAAGTTTGCATAAAAGCAAGTTAAAGGCATTGAGACTCAGGACACACGTTTCATTTACATCACATTTACATTTACAGCATTTAGCAGACGCCCCTTATCCAAAGCGACTTTCATTTTATCTCATTTTCATACAACTGAGCAATTAAGGGTTAAGGGCCTTGTTCAGGGGCCCAGCAGTGGCAGCTTGGTGGACGTAGAAATCTAACTCACAACCTTCCGATTGGTAGCCCAACACCTTGACCACTAGGCTACCACATCCCACATTTTGTGTTGCTGTAACTTTTGTATAGTGGTAGATTAGTGGTTAAGGTGTAACAGTGGACGACCGATAAGAAGGTTGTGAGTTCGAATCCCACGTCCACCAAGCTGCCACTGTTGGGCCCTTGAGCAAGGCTTGAAAATGAGATAAAATGTAAGTGTACATGTAAGGTAAGGACGTCCAGCTAAGATGCTGGAAATACTTGTGGGTATGTGGTAGCCTAATGGTTAAGGTGTAACAGTGGTAAACTGATCTGGTCCAACTGAAGGTTGTGAGTTTGAATCCCATGTCCACCGAGCTGTCACGGTTGGGCCCCTGAGCAAGGCTCTTAACCCTCAACTGAATTGCTGTATAAAAATGAGATAAAATGTAAGTGTAAATATAATATAAGGACGTCCAGCTAAGATGCTGGAAATACTTGTGGGCATGTGGTAGCCTAATGGTTAAGGTGTAACAGTGGACAGCTGATCTGGTCCAAATGAAGGTTGTGAGTTTGAATCCCACACCCACCGAGCTGCTACTGTTGGGCCCCTGAGCAAGGCTCTTAACCCTCAATTGCTCGCTTGTATGGGGAAAAAAATCGCTCTGGATAAAGGTGCCTGCTAAATGCCGGAAATGTGCATATAAATGTAAATTTATAGGCAGTCGGGACTTTATTTCCGTTATATAAATGTTGCATAAAAACAGTAACTAAGACAGTTTTATTTATATTAAATTAAAAATTGTCACTGGGTCAATTATATATATTTACATACAGTTAATGTAGTCATATTTGGTGGCATTACCTTTTGATTGCTTGAACCTCAATCAAATGAAACGTTCAGGTTTGTGGGCCTCATTGTTTAGATGTGCCTTTTTTTTTCAGTTCGGTCCACAAATATTCTATAGGATTGAGATCAGGGTTTTGTCATAATCCAGTGGAGGATTTTCAACCATTACGTTACATATCGTGAGGTATGCTTAGGATCAGCTGTGACCATGCTTTAACACTCTGGCACATGAGGTGCTTCAGTATTTCTAGGTAATCCTCCTTTCTTCGGATGTCATCTGTTTTCTATACAAAGTGCATCATTCCCATGATGCTGCCATCACCATGCTTCTCAGCCAGGAAGGTGTTCTGTGGATTAAAAGACTCATCTTTTCCCTAATAGCACATTTGCAACTTTTCTTTTTTTTATTTTATTTTTGTTTTATTATTTAACAGGTTATGGGAATTTTTGTGCTTTCATTTTCTCCTATTACAGGGGCACGCAAGCTCTTTTTTTGGGCCCACGATGGGACGTTACTCCTCGTTCCAAGTGCACCTAGCTGATGACATTCGCCATATTCAGAGCATGGATACTGGCGTCCTGTTCCTGACCAAGAGTAACCTCAAGTGCCTTACACGCGGAGGCCTCATCATGTTCGACTATCCGTGAGTTTCACTTGAAACCTGCTGACGGTGAAAAGTGACAGTGTATAACCTCATGATTCATGAACACAGCTGTATGTCCGTCTGTTGCCATGTTCCAGAATGGAGGAGGGTGCTGACATGCACAGTTTGCTGCTCACTGACAATAACACGCTGCTGTTGGGAGGTTTGCAGAACTACGTGACCGAAGTGGATCTGAACACTGTGCAGGAAACACAGAAAGTGAGCTTTCCTTACATGTGCACTTAATACTGCTCATTTTAGTGTTTATTTTGAACAGTTAGTCATTTGGTCAAACAGGATCTACGTGCATAGGATGGATCCAGGGGTTTAAATGATGGGATAAATATTACAGAAGTGCTCTCTAGTAACAAAAGGAGTAATAAAACATGACCTGACTGGCTGTTACAGGAAAATAATCAACAGTGAGGTGGCGTGAAACAGTCAGTTTCCCTACAGCGAGCATTATTAATTTATTAAAGAACGACACGTTATTCTTTTTATCCGTTTATAGTTAAGCTTTTAGAAAAATATTTTTTTTTGTTGTGTTTTAGAATTTTATATAATATTAGTATTATTTATATTTATATTTAACACTATGAAGTGAACACAAATTATGCTGTAATTAGGATTGTACATTACAGTAAATAAATAAAAATAAAAGATAATAATAACTATAATATGATGATAAAAAGCATTAATGATAAAAAGGTAAAAACTAAAAAATGAAATAAGGAATAAAACCCTTACATGTACTAAAAAAAAAAAAATGAACCTCTTAAATGATTTATATATTCCCAGTATCTCAAGTCTGTAAAACGTTACCATCAAGAGATTCTAAGAAATCATCAAACACTCTCCAGTTCGACCAGAATATATGAAGTTTGTTTTTCAAAAAATAAATAGTCTCCTCTAAGCCGTGACATTGTTATTTATTGAGAAACTTGGGGACTTTTTTTTTGTTAATTAGTTTCAGTTTTAGTTTAACTACAAACAGTCGTTCTTTCATCAGTGACTCTATTTTTCTTTTGAAGATATTAAGACCAAAGTAAATTGTCATGCATGAAGTCGACGGACTGGAGGGTCTTCAGGACTGAGAGGACACCGGTTTCATTTTTTCCTGTTTTATTAACTCTAAAAATTGGTGCTTCGCTCATTAAATTTACTAAAACAGAAGAGTCATGTTGTCATGTAACCAAGAAACCACAACGTCCTGTGTCCTGAGGATGTTTCAGTGGAACGTTGTGTCTGCTTTCTTTCTTTCCCTTTTTTTTTCCTCTCTTTTTTTTATGATTTCTTTTTCTTTATTCCTTTATCTCTCTTTATTTTATTTAAAAAAAATGTATGTCTTTATTTTATTTAATCAATTTTTGTTTAAAGCTTCAGTTTTGTGGATGTTCCGCAACATCAACATTGTCACGGAGGAAGAAAACAACACTGTCAGCTAAATAAGCTGACATCTTAAAAAATACCGATGTATTGTTCGTCATGCAGCGATGTACAGTACAGACCAAAAGTTTGGACACACCTTCTCATTCAAAGAGTTTCTTTATTTTCTTGACTATGAAAATTGTAGATTCACACTGAAAGCATCAAAACTATGAATTAACACGTGTGGAATTATATACGTACATAACAAAAAAGTGTGAAACAAAAGGACAATGACCCCAAACACACCTCCAGGCTGTGTAAGGGCTATATGACCATGAAGGAGAGTGATGGGGTGCTGCACCAGATGACCTGGCCTCCACAGTCACCGGACCTGAACCCGATCGAGATGGTTTGGGGTGAGCTGGACCGCAGAGTGAAGGCTAAAGGGCCAACAAGTGCTAAGCATCTCTGGGAACTCCTTCAAGACTGTTGGAAGACCATTTCAGGTGACGACCTCTTGAAGCTCATCAAGAGAATGCCAAGAGTGTGCAAAGCAGTAACCAAAGCAAAAGGTGGCGACTTTGATGAACCTATAATATGACATATTTTCAGTTGTTTCACACTTTTTTGTCATGGACTAAATGTTCTCTTTGAATGAGAAGGTGTGTCCAAACTTTTGGTCTGTACTGTATGTGATTTAGACATGGATTAGATTAAAAAAAAGCTGAAATAACGTGTCCTCGGCTTAGACACCCTTTTTTGAAAAGCTAAAATTATATAATGGTTTTTTGTGTTGTTGTTTTTTTCTTTTCCCCCTTTACGGTGTGTTATTGTAGTTCACCGTGGAGATCCCAGGTGTGGCCATCATGAGGCAGTCCAATCGCTTCTTCTTTTGTGGACATACGTCAGGAAAGGTGAGAGAAAAGAGAAACAGGATGTGTCTGTGTGAAAGCGTCTAAAAGGGATATCGTCTTTAGACTCGAGCTGAATATGTGGACTTTCCAAGAATCGGTTCATACAAATGCGAACAATGCGAGTGTGTGTAATAGTTCAGGTTTGTGTCATAGTTCATGACTTTTAAAAATTAGCAAGAAAGCTGATCATAGAAAGTCTGGAAAATTTAGAATTAGGAAATATGGACATTGCACTGAAAAGAAAAGGGTGGAATTTTTTAACAGGGACAGATTATGAGCATTCGCTGGTTCTCTCTGAGGTGCTTTCTCTTCAGAACAGTATTATTTATTTTTATTATTATTGTTATTATTATTTCCTGTATTTATTATTATTGTTATTGTGATTATTATTATTATTATTATGAGATCATGCCGTATTTTTACAACGATGCTCTCGTCTTTCCTGTCTGATGGCGTGACAGGTGTCTCTGCGAGATCTCCGCACCTTTAAAATAGAGCATGAGTTTGATGCTTACTCGGGCAGCCTTTCTGATTTCGATGTGCACGGCAATCTGCTGGCAGCATGCGGATTCTCCAGCCGTGGCCTCAACGGCCTGTCCTGCGATCGCTTCCTGATGGTGTACGACCTCCGCATGATGCGAGCCGTTACCCCTCTGCAGGTGCACGTGGATCCGCTGTTCCTCCGCTTCATCCCGACCTACACCTCACGCCTGGCAATCATCTCCCAGACAGGTACATCACTGCCCAGTGGAGTGTTATGTGCAGAATCAGCGGAAGTGACGGCTTGGTTAATTTCCCACATGTAGCACATGTTTACATTCTTTCCTTTATGCTTTTAGGTTATCTTGCACAAAGTGATATCAATGTTTTGATAAAATATAACATGGATATCGTGTAGATAAATTTTCTGTACCCTTTCTCATTTTCTCACACTTTGTGGTATGTGGTATAAAAAAAAGTTCTAATATTTTCAGGCAGCTGATTTAATGAGGCCACCAGCTGTTGTTTTGTTTTGTATTACTGAATATTATTGTGTAATTGTCTGCTGATGCCCCCTGCAGGTCAGTGTCAGTTCTGTGAGCCCACAGGTCTGGCCAGCCTGGCTGATATTTTTCACGTGAACACAGTAGGCCAGCTGCTAATGAGCTTCGAAGTGTCGAGCAGTAAGCAGGCGCTGGCGTTCGGAGACTCGGGCGGTTGCGTGCATCTGTGGTCCAGTGCACCCGACGTCTCCTTCAACGACTACTCCAGAGAGACGGAGCTGGCTCTTCCTTGCATTGTCGACTCGCTGCCTCATCTGGACTGGAACCATGAGCTGGTGCCACTTTCTCTGGTGCCCTTGCCACTGACCAGCACAGAGCCTTTACTCTCAGACTGGCTCAGTAACCTCGTCGCTCCAAGCCCAAGGTACACAAGCACAAACACTCGTCATTCGTTAAGGTAATTAAGTGATCCTTAGCAGTTTCAGTTTAGCAATCCACGTTATTAAGAGTTAATCTGAAGAGCTACAGCTGTTTGTGGTTTGCAGTACGCTTCTGCTCTCTGCTGTCTGCTAGCAGTATATTACAGCATGCCAAATTTCCCCCCCCGTTACAGACGTGCGCCTCCAGTTGACCCAGAGATTTTGAGGACGATGAAGACTGTCGGGTTTATTGGATATGCTCCCAACCCTCGCACACGGCCCAGAAATCAGGTACTGCAAATTTTATTCATTATTCATGACAATCAGCTGCCCCAGCAGGTTCCGCATAATAGTTGCCTGGGTTGCGTATGTATGTGTGGGGCGGAGCTATCAAAACAGGGGTGACACCCATTTGGGTTAGGGGCATGTTTGTTTTGGTGATTTCAAATGTCAACATTGGCTTTCAAACATCGTACACCTCACCTTTAAAGACTTTGGAACATCTGACATGGTTGCACACACGCATTCGTTGAAAATATATTTATTTTGGTTTGCATATTTGCAGGGCTTTGTGATATCGGTGTTGAATCGGCTAATCTACAAACCATTTTAGAAAGGACTTTATTTATTTATATTATTTACTGTCCAGTGTCACCCAAAAAAGGATGAGGTTCCCTTCGAAATCTGGTTCCTCTCAAGGTTTCTTCCTCATATAATTTTAGGAAGTTTTCCCTTGCGACCCTCGATGCAGATTTGCATATTAAGGATAGATGTTTAAGGATAAATAATAATTTTAGTGAACTTTATTAGTTTTTTAATTATTTATGCTCCTGTAAAGCTGTTTTGGGACGATGTCGGTTATTGGAATCGATATCCAAATAAATTTAATTGAATTCATCTTGGAGGCACGGTGGCTTAGTGGTTAGCATGTTCGCCTCACACCTCCAGGGTTGGGGGTTCGATTCCTGCCTCCGCCTTGTGTGTGTGGAGTTTGCATGTTCTCCCCGTGCCTCGGGGGTTTCCTCCGGGTACTCCGGTTTCCTCCCCTGGTCCAAAGACATGCATGGTAGGTTGATTGGCATCTCTGGAAAATTGTCTGTAGTGTGTGAGTGAATGAGAGTGTGTGTGTGTGCCCTGTGATGGGTTGGCACTCCGTCCAGGGTGTATCCTGCCTCGATGCCCGATGACGCCTGAGAGAGGCACAGGCTCCCCGTGACCCGAGACGTTCGGATAAGTGGTAGAGAATGAATGAATGAATTCATCTTCTGATGCAGTGGTATATTGTATAACTCTAATACTGTACATACATTCATATAAAATGTTTGTGCCTTCATGTTCTTTGTGTCAGGTTCCGTATAAGTTAAAGGAGGTAGAGCTGGAGTATGACAGCTATAACCAGGTCCCAGAGTCTCCGATCGGAAGAGATGAGGAGCCTCACTTATACATGGTGCCAAAGAAATACAGGAAGGTAATGTTATGCCTTATGAATGAATTAGGGGCATAGAAGCCTTTATTATGGACACATATACATTACAGCACAGTGGAATTCTTTTCTTCGCATATCACAACTGAGGAGGTTTGGATCAGAGCGCAGGGGCAGGAAGGCACAAGGGCCCAACAGTGGCAGCTTGGCAGTGTTGGGGTTTAAACCCATGTGTGCTAATCTATACCGCATGACGTATCATTAGTGCACCTCATTCAATAATGAATAATATATGTTACAGATGCATCTTTTTTTTCGGTTTCATTGTCTGTGCTTCATAAAGACAAAACCGATGTTATCGGGTTTAAACTCTGTGCTTGAAAGTCATCCTGAGCCTTTTTGTGTAAGCGCTGTGATGATTGAACCGTATAATAATAACAGAAGACCTCGATGTCCACCAGGTCACCATCAAATACTCCAAACTGGGACTGGAAGACTTTGACTTTAAGCATTACAACAGAACTCTGTTTGCTGGTTTGGAGCCACATATACCCAACGCTTACTGTAACTGCATGATCCAGGTAGGAACATATTCACTTTAGAATTTATATAGAAAGTAACAAACCCCATCCATGGGGTTTTTTGCCGATTGATGAATAAAGACCGGATATTCACTTTGATCACGATTACAATTCTCTCTAATTGACGACAAGGTGCTGTATTTACTGGAGCCGATCCGATGCCTGGTGCAGAATCACCTGTGTCAGAAGGAGTTCTGCTTGGCCTGTGAGCTCGGCTTCCTCTTTCACATGCTAGATCTGAGCAGAGGAGATCCCTGCCAGGTACACTTCCATTTACCGGTTAAGGATACAATCTCACAAGGTTAAGGAAGAGTTACTATTCTTAGTAGTATTTGGAGGAGATGATGATAATGATGATGATATAAAATGGAAAAATCCTTTTTTTTTCCAGGCCAGTAATTTCTTGCGGGCCTTCCGGACTATTCCTGAGGCGTCAGCTCTTGGCTTGATCCTGGCTGATTCAGATGAGCAGACAGGGAAGGCCAGGCTGGGTCACTTAATCCAGAGCTGGAACTGCTTCATCCTCACACAGCTACACCAGGAAACCCAGGAGCAGGAAGGACCTCAGGCTTACAGAGGGACCAGTAGGTGAGGGACGATTCACAGTTTTCAAACCGGGTACATTTGCTGCCGTCTGAAACCGAGTGCGATTGTTCCTGGTGCCTTATATTTTGTCGGTCTGGTTTCAGACACACTGTTAAATCTTGTCAAATCTTGCATCATCACACTCATGCGTGTAAAGCACAGCACTACTCACTTTATTATTTATTATTTCTTCGTTTATTTATTGGTGCTATTATGTGGATGAAACTTATTCGGGATATGGATTAGGTATAAAGCACTTTGTTTACTCACAAGCATTTATCATGCAGTTGGACTGACCTATATGACCCAATAAAAATGTCTGCGTATGAAACAATAAAGTGTGTGTGTGTTTGCAGTACACTGGGTTCTTCAGGGGAGTCTGTGATTGGCAGGCTGTTTGGCTGCGAGGTGGAGAACAGCAGTCTCTGTCGCTGTGGGAAGGAGACGGTGCGCTCATCGCTCACTCTGCTCTTCACTATGCACTACCCTGAGCAGAGCTCCGTCGGTAACTGTATAGACACACAACTAGTCACATTTATCACACCTTCATCAGTAAATCGAAGAAAACTAACTCAAATTAGAGATCTCGGCGATCAGTATAATTAGCTCAAGCTCGAGGTCTCATGAGAGGATTTGATTCTATTTATTTATTTATTTTAAATAGAAAAGGTCCCTGAATATGATTTTGCTGAAATCCTGAAGAAGAGCATCTGTCTGGAGCAGAGCACACAGGCTTGGTGTGAAAACTGTGAAAAATATCAGCCCACAGTAAGTCTGTGTATATCAGTCAGATTTTTTTTTCTCGCTTATCAGCATGCAGCCCGATCAAAATGACTGATTCTGTTGAAGCGTGGATGCTGATTGGTTAGAAAGTGTTAAAGGTGGGGTCTCCGTGGTTTGAAATCCAATGTCGACATTTGAAATCACCAAAACAAACACGCCCCTAACCCAAACGGGTCCCACCCCTGTATCGATAGCTCCGCCCACACATATATACGTAACCCAGGCGACTAATGGAAAGAAATGTGTCTTTATCATAGCTGAAGGGAAGAACAATACGATTGCAGATAAACAAACAAGCAAAAATGACACACAAGCATAATCATGTAAAGGACAAAGGCATATATTAGTTCTGTGTAACAAAGCAAAACCAACGTTACTCACCTATCGAGAAGGAAAAAAGCGCCTCGGCGTCTTAAGTAAAGTCTGACAAATATTCAATGGTCTGAGTTTCCTGAGTCAATAACTCCTGAGCTAAACGCTGTTACTACACAAAACGCGGTTGTAGCTGCCTCTCTACATTACTACGATAGAAAAGAGGTGTTATTTGTGTAGTAACAGCGTTTAGCTCAGGAGTTATTGACTCAGGAAACTCCAATCTGTGAATATGTGGCCAACTTCCTGCTCCTTCAGTTCTCTCCAGCGCTGGAAAGCTGATCCTATATTAACACGTCCTAATTCTTGCCTTATCGTAAGCCTTTCTTCACTTTCTTACTTTGTTTTTATCCTCCATGTCAATGTTAAAACGGCTTTCTGCTAATGTCACACATGCGCACTGAAAACTCTCTCCACCCATATCGACAAGACCCGCCCCTTTCTGCTCATTGGCTACACGTTTTGTTTGTCGGCCCGACTCGGTTTTCTGAAGCGTTTCTCAAACAACGGAGACCCCACCTTTAATGATCAGTTTACACAATAGGTCTGACCTCAAGTTTTAATGTTAATGCTCTCTTTCTGATATGGTTTCTATAGTAATAACTTACACAGGGACTTGTTTGACATACTCTGTGTATCAGTTTTAAAAATGTGTGTAAGTTGTTGATATGGTGAAGATTTCTGTAATGAGTGTTAAGTGTAAGACTTTGATCAAAGTCAGAGGATCTTTTCAGGATAGAAAAGCATCGTGCGTTTTCGGTACCATGTTTATTTTGTGTGGGAAAAAAAGAGACGTTTGCTGTGAGAACATTTGTTTGTAGCTGGTTTAATGTACGTACTAACAGGAGGCGACTTGGTCTGAAGATGTTCCTCATAAATGTAACTCTCAGCTGTTAAAAGGTATGAAGTCGTATGTAATAAAGAAGTTTTAATGCTGAAGAGTAAAACAAACCTAACCTTTTTTTATAGAAATCAAAATGCTTGGCTCTTCGTGATGTTCAGTAATATCGTGTGTGTGTGTGTGTGTGTGTGTGTGTGTGTGTGTGTGTGTGTGTGTGTGTGTGTGTGTGTGTGTGCGCGTGCGCGCATATGTAGGTACAAACAAGGAACATCCGCTGTCTTCCTGACGTGTTGGTAATAAACTGTGAGGTGAACAGTGTGAAAGAAGCTGATTTCTGGAAAGCCCAAGCTGAGGTGAGCTCTCTGCACCATATCAACAAATCTGTACTCAGGGTCCCAAAGTAGTCACGGATTCTGCAGGAACAAACCCTAAATCCTGAAAAGAATTTCGATTTAAATGCCTGAATTTAAATGTCTGTGGTTATCAGGGACAAGAAAAAATTACCTCATGCCAAACGGACAACTCCTCTAATACAGCTTTCTGTTTGTACTAATAACGCCCTCTCGCAATCCGTTTCACCTTAAACTTTTATCCGTCCCGGTTCCTCCACAGAAGGAGAACAGTGGATCCTTATCTGAGAAGATTTCAAATGTTTTAACATCTTTAATGATCGAAAGAAAAGACTGGGGGCTTATTGGCGGAGACATTGAAGTCAAGCGACTGTGCATGCTGTAGTTCTGTACATAGCCAAAGTTTAGAGTTTTACTTCAAATTTATTTAGTTTTCAAAATTCATAAAACTTTTGAAGGTCAGCTTGATGAAAATGTGCCAAAATCATAAACCTTTGTTGATGACAGAGTTTATTTTCTACAGCTGTTGGAGAAAACCAAAGTGATGCTAAACTCCTGGGGTTTGTAGGATTGGTACTCGGCGAAGTGTAACTTATCGGCATTAAACTGAATGGAAATAAGCCGCTAATCCTCACATTTTAGCAATCACAGATTCAGTTTCCTGGTGTTAAATGTCCTCTATGATTTAGCGAATGGCTTTTTGTTGGTTTAAAATATCCTAACCTTTTGTACATCCGATTTCTGTGCAGTACTCGTTCAACAAGGCACTGAAGAAAGAAGCCGCGGAGCCGCCAAAGCCCAAAGAGCCTCTTCCGACAGAGTGGTGCTTAGAGTAATACTGAAACACACCGTACCTAGCTGACATCCTTCCACATACACACTACTGTTATTTAGCATTAATCTCACAATCATCCAAACCAGATTAAAATAAATAAATAACTAAATAAATAAATAAAAGCTTATGAGGGTTTTGATGGCAGCCATGTTCTCTACTCATAGTCATGACATTATATTGGCATTACAGTATATCTGACATTATATCTGTTATATAGAGATATTATTATTATTTCTTTTAATGTACTTTAATATGAACAGGGATGAAGCCTACAGTGCGGAAGGTTTATCCTTCGACACCCGAGCAGAGGACCTGAAGCATGTGTGGATTCCACAGAGTCTAAAGATGTGCATTGATAAGACTCACGGTCTGGAGGTGTGCAGCTGGAACGGGACCGAAGAGGTGAGGAAGTCTGACTAAAGCACTCGTATACAGTTAGTGTTACAGTGAGCAGCAGTTTGTGCACTGTGTTATTTATTTGTTTGTCTGTTGTTTTTTTTGCTGTAGTTAAATCCAGAGGAAGAGTCCGAAGGAGCTGCTGTTTACGACCTGGTGGTCACCGTGCCTCACATTCTTGATCCCCGAACAGGCGGAAACTTGGTGGCTCATATCAAAGTGGGAGAGACGTACCACCAGAGGAAAGAGGTACAGACAGACAGACCCTGTGATCGTGAAATTCAGCCGAGGCTGACGTTGTAAAGATTTAAAGATGCCCTGCCACATGTATCACATTACTTTTGTGGTAATGTCTGACGTTTACCATGTCTGACGTTTACCATGGACTCTGTAACATTTTTTTTGTGGAAAAAATGCCTCAGTTACCTTGTTTCAAGCCATTCTAGTGTGGTATAGAAAGCCTGCAGGAAGACTCAGCTCGATTTGCGCCGGTTCTCATTAATATTCAATGAGCCATGCTGCTTGATTACGATTGGCTAACCGCTAGGATATGAAAGCATGACTATTCACTCACCCAGCGCAATAAGTAGCCTAGGCTAGAGGAACTTTGTATACAATCACCTGGAATTGTGGCAGAATGGCTTCGTCAGGTCCTGTATATTGACGTTCAGCCATCCTTGCTGTACAGGAAACTCCCTGAGCTACACGAATTCTGTGGGTGCGATCTCAAGTGGGAGAGCTTATGAATAGTAATGAGCTCCATCATTTCTACGTCACTCTGAGCAGCTTTTCTAACTGACCCGATTTCTTCGCTTATTTCTTTTAAGTGGCTAGAACTGACGGGGAGGTAGCAGGTCATTCCCGACACAACACAACCACACATGGACCTAACACATATCAAAAATTACAAGTAAAGACGGTTTTGTGTGGAAGGACACCTTTAATGATGGAGAGACATAGGCAGACAGAGGTATAGACAGTCAGAGATAATAAGCTTAATGGTAACTGGATTCTTGCAAATGAGGTTAAATCACGTTCTAAAGAACATTTACCTCACACTACTTTACTTCTTTAATATCAGCCATGCTAAACTATAAGGTCAGAAGTATTCAGACACCTCACCATGACACTCGGGAAGTTCTTCTAGAAACCGTTGCTACAAATTCAGATGAACACAATTGTCTAGAACGTAGAATCTTCTGTAGCATTAAGCATTTCCTTTCAATGGAATTATTTAGTCCAAACACTGCTCCAGCATGACGATGCCCCTGTGCACAAAGCACAGAGCTCCATGAAGACACAGTGTGTTAAGGTTGGAGCGGAAGGACCCAAGTATCCTGCACTGAGCCCTGTAGATAAAGGAGCACAAATCCTCACAGCCAAACCTCAAAATCTAGTGGATAACAACAGACTGTGGGTTTGGACTGGGTGTAAATGTCAGGTGTTCACATACTTTTGGCCATATCATGTAAATAGTTCGCATTTTTACAATTAGTAAATCGGATGAGGTGACAAAATCTTCATTATGTTGGCGACACCGAATAAAATCTTTTGTTCCTGTATAGGGCGTCACACATCAGCAATGGTATCTGTTTAACGACTTCCTGATTGAGCCCGTCGATAAGGTAACGTCATCGACATCACATGTAGATGTTTGCACCATACTGTTCTGTAAGCAAACGATGGTTATGTAAGCATTTGTGTCCCTCAGACCGAAGCGGCTCAGTTTGATTTAAACTGGAAGGTCCCAGCCATCATTTACTATGCCAGGAGGAACTACCATACAAAATACGACCTGCGGAGTAAGATTTTTCACCACGATAAGTCAAGATATGTTAAGACATGCGGCTCATTATCGATTTTCGTTTTTTTAAGAATACTCTTGGATCATTCACAGTTAAAAACCCAATCGAAGCCAACGTGCTGCTGACGGAAGCATCGCTGGCACGCAAACAGAGGAAGAGTCATGCCACCTTCATCCCTCTGATGGTGAGTGAGATGCCTCAGCCTGGAGACCTTGTGGGACTGGATGCAGAGTTTGTCACGCTCAATCAGGTCAGTGAAAAGCGCTTTGGATTTTGTTTAAATGCCTTTTTCTCAAGCTCCCGAGTGGTACAACTCTGTCATGTAAATATGTTTGGGGTTTTTTTGGTACACACACTAAAAGGCCTGATGTCTTGTTATCTTTGTGTTTGCCACCGAACAGGAAGAGGCGGAGCTACGAAGCGACGGCACCAAGTCCACCATAAAGCCGAGCCAGATGTCCGTGGCTCGTATTACTTGTGTTAGGGGACAAGGGCCCAACGAGGGGTTTCCTTTTATTGACGATTATATTTCAACACAGGAGCAGGTGAGGTGTCTGGAGAATGTGAGCTGACATCGATATAGCTTGATGATTTTTGCTCATTGCATATTTACATTGCAGTATATATGTCAAGAGAATATTACAGTTTTTTTTTTATTTAAATTACGATTCAAGAATATTTTATATATTTTATTTATGAATAGTTTTAATTGACTTAATTGATGTTCAATAATAATTAATAATAATAAACTTTATTTTCTATAGCGCCTTTAAAAGTAGCATCTCAAAGCGCTTCACAGAAGAAAAAGGAAACATACAATTTACATACACACGCAACATAATAAATAGCTTGTTCACAAAAAAGTGAGCAAGAATTACAAAGTTCATGTCATATAACAGTGTTATTTATAGCTTATTATTAATAATTAAATATTTTTATATTTATAGTCATTTAAAATATTGTTTTTTTTAAACACTTTTTTTTGCTCTAGGTGGTCGATTACTTGACTCAGTACTCGGGAATCAAACCCGGTGACCTGGACGCCAAGATTTCTTCTAAGCACTTAACCACGCTTAAGTCTACTTACCTCAAACTCCGTTTCCTTATTGACACCGGAGTGCGTTTTGTTGGTCACGGTTTACAGAAGGACTTCCGAGTCATAAACCTTTTGGTGAGTTTGATGCTCCTCCTCTTGCCTTGCTCACTCTGTAAACTGTGGAATGTAAAATATGTCAGTAAATTGTCCAGACCTTCTTTTTTTTTTTAACATGTTTACTGTGTTCAGGTCCCGAAAGACCAAGTGATTGATACAGTCTACCTCTTCCACATGCCCAGGAAAAGAATGATCTCTTTGCGTTTCCTTGCCTGGTATTTCCTGGGTAGGTGTTTTCTGCTCTCCTGAAGCATCTTTAAAAAATATATATATATATATTATATATTTTAATAATAATAAAATTATTATTATTATTATCGTTATTATTATTTTAATGATAATAATAATCTATATTGTTATTATTAAAATATTTTATATAATAATGATATATAATTATTATATTTTAATACTTTTTATATATATATATATATATAAAATAATTGTTTTTATTTATTTATCTATCTATTTATCTATCTATCTATTTATCTATCTATCTATCTATTTATTTATTTATTTGAGCGGATTTTGCTTTAATTTTGCTACAGACACACATTATGGCTTCAGTCCAGTTCTTTATTTATGACTTTCTGCTTCAGACTTAAACATTCAGGGCGAGACCCATGACAGTATAGAGGATGCACGCACCGCTCTGCAGCTGTACAGGAAGTACTTAGAGCTGAGCCGTGGGGGGCAGGAGGAGTTCCGGAAAGTACTGAAGGGCCTTTATGAAAAAGGACGAAAGCAAGACTGGAAAGTGCCAGAGTCGGACTGTGCAGACAACCAGGGAAGCCCCAAAGGTACAGTATGTAACCTGACCAGAACGTGACAGTCAGTACATGTAGATCTTTCTAACCTTATGTGTAATTTCACAGGTAAAAAGAGGTCCGATAGAGAAACTGATTTAATAGATTACATTACATAGACATTTTTTTTTACCTTCTGGTTGTTTAAAAGGTGTTAATTAAATTGTAATGAAATATCAGGATTTACAGTTTCTTTGAATGCATCATCCTTTAATTAAAAAGAAATCTTGATTGCTGTGGTACTCAAGGACTAATAATAATTTATGATGTGTTCTGGAAAAAAAAAACTAATTTGCTTTTCTTCCCCTTTTTCTGGCTTAATTTTAGTTGAGCCTGATTCTTCTTCAGTGTTTTTTGTTTTGATTTTTTTTTTTTCCTCCCTTTCTCAGGTACTGCTATGTTTCCCTCGGTGCTCGGCTTATGATCAGAGAGAAAACCGTAACATTCCAGCCAAATGGACTTTCCTCCCTCTTCTACACTCTATGACATCCGGGAGTCTTCAATATTGCTATACTCATTGTCTGTTTTGTGCAAACACTGGAAAAGCAAACACTGATTTATAGCAGGTATTTTTGAGAAAAGTGAACATGCAGTCGGGAAAAAAAATGTTAAACCAAAAAAAAAAAAAAAGAACTTTTTTACGTTACAAGACGTGTTTGTAAGATGTTTGTATAACAAATCTTCACACCCCTGTTACACTTGCAGATTTTTATGTTGTTATAAAAATGAAACAAACAAAAAATATCATGTCAGATCTTTTTCCAAATTTTATGTGATCTAGCAACAACAACAAAAAAAGCGAAGAACAAAAAAAATGTTTTGAACCAGATATAATAACCTGGTGGCATAGTGTGTTGATGTGTCCCGATTCTTTGTTGAAGTCTCGGCAAGTCTCGATTTGACGATTTTACTCCACTCTTTCTGGTATGTGTCAATTCTCTGATTCCACAGGATTTGAATAGAATATATGCAGATATGAAACACTGATCATCTTCTGAGGTTTCTTTTTTGATTTGAACTTGACTTTGGGTCATTGTCGTTCTGAAATGTTTCTTCTGCTGTCTAACAGAAAACTGCATTTATTTATAGAATGGTATTTTTTAGCTATCCATGAATCCCTTGATCTCGAATAGATTCCCAGTCCCAGCTGCATAGCAAGCAGCCGCCACCATCGTGCTTCACCGTGGGTGAGGTAATCTTTGAGCGTGACGGTCTTAATTTTCCCCAAAATGTTCTACAACAGGCCAAAACACTATTATTATTATTATTATTGAGTAATTAATTCATTCATTTTTGTTGGTTTCTGTCTATCTGCCTTATGATCTAGCCCTTGTGAAGAATACAGGAGATTATCATCACATGCCAGAAGTGACCAGTTACTTATCAGATATTCCTGAAGCTACTTTAACATTTCTTCTTGTCCTTGTTCCATGGTACATCTAATGATTTGGAATTTTTTTTGTACACCTCTCCTGGTTGATCCCTTTCAACAGTTAGATCCTGTACATGCTTCCAAAGGTTCTCGCAGACCAACGCTTGAGTTGCTGGAACTCGGTGTTAAGTTTGAATGTGATTCGTTTCATTCTCACAGACACATCCCTCCGTTTTTGCTTTTCTCAACATTTTATCGATCGCCATGTGACATTAAAGATGGAAGGAAATCTTTATACGATTTGTCTTGGTTGCAGTTTTTCATCACAGAAACCTGCAATTTTGACAGGGATGTGCAGACTTTTTATTTCTACTGTACAGTAGCTAACAAATTATGGAGGCATGAAGCCACTGCTTTAGCAAACTGCATAGGAAACGTCTTTACAGTCCGATGTCGAGCGGCTTTAACGTCTGTTTCATTTCATTTTATTCGTTCGATTTTGAAAGACTTGCTCTAGACTCATGAGTGAGTTTGTGAAACATCTTGACCAATTGACTACATTTTTGGTAATCATTAAAAGTTTTGGAAATAAAATTTCCCTTATTGATGTTGCACACAGCCTGAGGAGTTAAACCTCTGTGCTAATGACCTGGGCCAAGTTTCCAAAAGCATTGCACAGTTAAGATTATTTTAACCAGGATAGAGGTTGTGATGTGAACGTAATGCTCGCTTTACTATTAAACGATGATCTAAATTCTATCCAGATTTTACACTCCAGTGAGCCAAACTTACAGATATTTTCATATGGATTTAAAAACTCCATGATTTACTGGTATTATTAAAATCACTTTTTTTAATAAGTGATAAAGCATCTCAAAATAAGCATGTAAAGAAATGTTCAAATTGTGTCATTATTAAATAATTCCCATTGGAGTTGGATGAGCTATTTACATCCAGTGTAGTTTGAAGATATTAGTGACACTTTTTGAGTTTGCTTTAATTGTAGATTTTGAGATTTTGTAGATTTTTTTTTTTTTTAAATAAAAAAATTTTTTTGTTTGTTTTTTTTCACTGTAGCGTCACGGATATATATTATTTGAAGTGTGTTACAAACCTCTGACTGCACATAGTACTGGGGCAGGTTTGCCTCAGCTTTTATTGCTTTGACCTTCCTGTGAAGTCAAACATCGCACTTATTAAAAACTTGGTGTTAGTACAGGAAGCCAAAGCAAACGTATTGTTGTGTTTTTGTATTTTCTAACAATGTTGTACACTTTGATAAGGAGGCAGCTGAATAAACTTTTTTCACACTTTGGGTGATTTGGTGTCATTAATAATATAAAGCATGAAGTACAAAGGGGATAGGACAAAGAAGGAAATATACTCTGTGATGCTTTTCTGATATCCTGCATTTATTTAATCATCCACACTTTTAATCGTGTACAATGTGTGTATGTGCTCTTGTTGGAATATGATCAGCTTCAGTGTGCAATATCTCCTTCACACTGAGCCACATTACACCACACTTTTATTGATCACGTTCATATAACATGTTATGTCCAATCGGATTTTCTTTCCCTTACATAAAGTACACAGTTAAATACCATCTCACTATCGTTATCTTTTCCTTTAGCATCTCACAATAATAAATTAATGAATTTAAAACTAATAGTTTTATCTTAGAACAGACCATATGTTAAATCCTGAATGAGGTGCAGGTTTTCCCAGAGTTCCTTTAACCTTTTTGATGATGGAATATAGATATGATGTGCATGAAACAGGTCCTTCAGACAGAAACATCTTGAACATTTTTACTTATTCTCCTCAGCTTTGGGAATGAACTGAAAGTTCTTCTGATGATTTCTAAGGGAATAGATAGTCTGTTTGAATTTAGACTGTGTTTTGGGTTTGGAAGAACTACAAGGCACATACTGTATTTACACTTATTGATGAATACATTTAGATTTCTGGCATTTAGCTATCCAGAGTGACTTACAATTTATTTCAATTTATACAACTGAGCAATTCGGGTTAAGGACCTTGCCCATGGGCCAAGCAGTGGCAGCTTGGTATACCTGGGATTTGAACCCATGACCTTCCGGTCAGTAGTCCAACACCTTAACCAATCCCAACTAGATGTTGAAATTAAAAAAAAAAAAAAAGGTGGTGGGTTTTAACACACGACCAACAGGCAGGAAAAAATGAGCTAATCAAATTAGTTTCTATGTATGTAATGCAAACTTTCTCTCCTGCTTCTTTTTTAGTTTGTTGTTAAGAGTTTATTTGTTGCAGATTTGTTTTATTGATGTGACATTTGAATGAACAATCTCAATACCTGTATTTTTTTAACCCAAGTCTCTCTTGCTGATTTCCAGTCTATTTATTATTATTCATTCCAAGCATCTTAATTGGCACATATATAGCTTCAATTTTTTGATATATGATCATTCATTAATCATGTTTTCCTTCATTCATTTGTTTATTCATTCATTGATTAATCTGTATTCACGTAATCCATGTCAGAGGAGCAGTGGAGCTGGATTTTATCTCACGTACACTCATTCACACCTTGGAGCAGTTTAGCAAAGCCAATCCACTCAAAGGCATGTTTTTGGATGGCGAGAGGAAACCAGTAAAACCAGTGGAAAATCACAAGGTCACAGGGACGTATGTAACATCCCATACAGACAGTAACCCAAGCTCAGGTTCAAACCAAAACATATCCTTTACTTAAACACACTAACTTTCATTTGTCATGTGTAAATACCGATTGCTCTTTACTTGTTGGTTAATAAAATATTTTCCTATCCAAATGAAGTACCAAACCTACTAAATAGATTCCCTGGAATTAAACTATTTATTAGTTTGTTTGTTTGTTTGTAAAATGCTAGAACAAATTGCAAAACTTTTCTCATAAATTTTTAATCATTTATTATTGTTTCCTTATTATTACATTTATTTATTATTATACTTTTGTTTGAAGTCTCTTTTATGACTTGGAAGACTTTAGACTATCATGCAATTACAAATGTATTTAATTCCTTGGATTAATTGTATATTTAGAAACTATGAGATATAGACTTTCTGTATTATTACAAATAGTTCCAACAAAAAAATGGTACATGCAGGAAATTCTTTAGGTAAATACTTTGTGTATGTTTTTTGAACAGACAGCCTTCACCATACTGACATTTTGACTTTAGTAAATGAGTCATTATGTAAAAGTGTGAGGTGTTCGGGAAAGTTTTAAAGTATGTTTCTCTAAGAGCATAATTATAAACTTTCCTGAACACCTAACACTTTCACATTACAAATTGTAAATACTTGCATACATAATGTATTTGTTTATGATGTTATCGGTGGCTGATTTGATGTATGTGCATTCCATAATTATTTCTTATATCACTTATTGTTTAACAACTTGGTCACAAGCTAGTATAACTTATCTAAAAGCCCAGGAGTCTTTGTATAAACAATCACTAAAAATGATAAGAAATCGATTCTTGATAAGAAATCGGTTCAGTCTAATCATTGCTCAATTCTAAAATAAAATAGAATTTGCTGAACTGGGATAACCGGATAAAATATGTAGATATTTGTCTTACGTTTTAAGACTATACATAGCTACACTTCACTCTATGAAATAACCATTTAATCACCATTAAAACAGTTTGTAAATATTAGAACCAATGCTCTTCATTCCACGAGTGGTTGGGAAACACAGGGACTTTATCGTTCCTCTCAGAAAATGTAAATTCATTCAGTCTGGTACGCCATCCTGTCAACAATTAGGAGACTATGTAGGATTCTTTTCAGTTTCATCTTAAAAAATGCTTGCTGACAACTCAACACTGTCAACATTATTAATGTATTCTTGGTTTTAGATCTCTTTGTACATAATTGCTCTTGGATATTTTCTTTCTATTGTCACCATCTCTGTCTTGCCTGTATATGTAGCTCATATGTTTTATATTGTTAAGTCAATTTTCTTATTATTGTATTTTAGTTATGTTCAAGCGTGTATTGGAATTTTCTTGTATTAATTATTTTATTTCTACTTTTTTGTAAGAAGTTATGTGTGTGTGTGTGTGTGTGTGTGTGTGTGTGTGTGTGTGTGTGTGTGTGTGTGTGTGTGTGTGTGTGTAAGATGCTGTTTTTGTTTTGACTTTTTAACATTGTCGTCGGTCTGTTTATTGTGTATGCAACAAAAACAGAAAGGGTTACATGAAAAAAGGGTAATATATATATATATATATATATATATATATATATATATATATATATATATATATATATATATATATATATATATATATATATATATATTTATACACATACATATACATATACACATATAAACAAACAAACAAAATATATATATGCACAGTATATATCCAGACAGATTATCTTTTAAATCTTCTGCACATCTGGTGACAGATATTAAGATTGTATATAATAGTAAGTTAGTGTGTGTGTGTGTATATATATATATATATATATATATATATATATATATATATATATATAAGTGTATAATACAGTATGATGATGTGATGAGGTAAAATGAAGCACCTGAGGTTGATTATTTTCCATATTTTCCAATATCATTAATCATAACATAAATCAGTGTCATTTAAAGCTATATGGAGAAGCTACAGGTGAAAAGTTTATATATTCCATCTTGTGTGACAGATTTCTGAAAGACTTTACGGGTTACTCTTTTCTGACTGAAACGTTAGCACAAATGCTAACTGTCTTTTGGAAACAGCGACATTCTGTTAATCTTGCGCTCATTAATAAATACCTGAATGGGAAAATACTGTAATGTATAATTTATCGTTCATTTATTTAAAAAAAAAAACATTTATCTTGGTACTTTACATAGGTTTATATGGCAGTTTGTTAAGAAAATACGAGTCAATCGACGCTGTGCTACTCAGCTATTCCTCAGCATATTGCCATGGAAACGGAAGAAAGAGTTGCAGAAAAAGTAGGACAGACAAGATGCATAAATATAACGGAAGCTTATTTTATTTGTTTATTTATTTGTTTATTTATTTAAAAAAAAAAAACAGACCAAAACAACCCGTAAAACATTTAGGATTCGTCCGCCGAACACTCAGACGGACAGAACGGTGAGTTATTGATGTAAAAGGAGCACCGAGAGATTATAAAAACCGACCGAACTCAAAAAGAAAAAAAAAAAAAGAAAAAGGCGTGACGTCACGTTCCCACAATGCACGCGCGCCCGAGCAGCTCGAGCGCCGCTGTGTTTAGAGGGAAAACACCGCAGGCCCTGGACAAACTCCAGAAATTAAAGAAAGAAGGAGAGAAAGAAATGTGTGAAATTTTATTGCAGGAAACGTTCGTGTGCTGATGGAAGCAGGGAGTGTGTTTTTTTGGCGCCTGGTTAGGGATCCGATCCGACACACAAAGTGAACTTGTGCGGGGCTTTAAAGTTTTGTTGGTGAGCAAATTTTTTTTTTACTGAAATAATAAATCCTCTATAAGATAAAGTTGTGGTTTTATATCACGTGTGAATGAGTGTGCATGAGTGTGCATGAACATTTTCAAATGCAATAGAACAGATTTCGATTCAAATCAAACTGGAAAACCAATTCTGAGGTCTAATGTTGGTTAAACAAACACGTTCAGTAGTGAGCATATAAATAGAGAGATATATACATAGATGTTATATGTTAATTTGTGTTATATACGATTTGCATTTTCTCTGATTTTCCGAATGAGAAAAGTTGTTTTCAGATCGATGGTGAAATGTGCATGTGTAATCTAGATGTTTTGTTGCAATTGTGTGGTTTGAATGTGTGTGTGTGTGTGTGTGTGTGTGTGTGTGTGTGTGTGTGTGTGTGTGTGGCTGCATGGTGGTGGGATGATGATGGGGGTCTAATGCATGCAGCCTTACACACTTCTGCTGACTAAGTGCAAAGTTTTTTTTTTGTTTTTGTTTTTTTGTTTCTTAATGAATAAAAAAGGTCCTTATTCTGTATATAAAATATATTTATTTGTGTTTATATAGGTACAATTATGTCTGTTGTTTATTTTTACATGGAAAAATTATTTCTAGTATAATTTCGTAGGTGCGTTTCCTTTTTATAAATGTCAGTCTTGTGTGTAACCGACTGAGATCCAATTCTATAATCCGGCTTTATTTATATCTAGCAGCTTTTACAAGGTTGATATTTTTATTTTTTTATTTTTTAAAAAAGAAATATATTCTAATGTAGATTGCATTCATAGGCTGATTTTTTTTTCCCCCCAAATTGAAATGTGTAAGATATGATGTAAAAGTGCATCTGTAATTATCGCTTCTTGAAACGTTTTAAAATTAAAAATTTTCATCGCAGACACTTTTAGAGTTGAATTTTTGTGAAAAGTTAAAGCACACATTTTTTGTAAAACACAAAGAATTGTTATTTATTTATATATAATTATTTATTGACGATAAAGTTGTACTTGTATTTTCTGTCGTATTCTATTAGTATTACAGTTGTAATTACAGTAAGATGCTACGTTCAATCGTCTCTATATCGAATGAAAGTAATTTACCGTTTTTAAGACTTTCTAATCTCTAAATCATATGTTTCTGACCTGAGTAAGCATAGGAACTGTATGCTTTATGTTATATAGTAGCTGAACTCTGGATTGAATGAGTAGAAAAAGAAAAGAAAAAATCATGAAGTGCAAACACAAACGGAAAAAAAAAAAAAAAAGAATTTTGTATACAGGCTGTTGTACGTGTACGACTTTGTACCTGTGCTTCTGTTCCATTTCCTGGCCTTTGATTCATTTCCATATCTTGCATATGAAGACTGAAATGAAACGGATCAGGGTGCGTCTTAAGCGGTGTGAAAGGAGTAACAGCTATTTGTTTTAGAATTTTTTTATGGTAGAATAAATTAATATAACAACAGGATTATTACACTGTCGTACATAGTTAGTAAAGTAGTAACTGAGCGTTTTCTATACACTCACTAGGCAATTTATAAGGAACACCTATACACCTGCACTTTTATGCAGTTATCCAATCAGCTGATTGTTTGGCAGTAGCACAGTGTATAAAATCATGCAGGTACAAGTCAAAAACTTTAGTTAATGTTCACATCAAATATCAGATTTGGGGGAAATAAGTGTAATCTCTGTGATATTATCAGCGGCATGGTTGTTGGTCCAGATGGACTGTTTTAAGTATTTCAGAAACCGCTGATCTACTGGGATGTTCACACACAACAGACGGTAGATTTTACACAACGTTGTGCAAAAAAACAATACAAATAAACCCTGTGAGCAGTTGGTCAGCAGGCTGAAATGAGAGAACAGAGGAGAAGGACTAGACTGGTTTGAGCTGACAGGAAGTCTATAGCATCTCAAAAACAAGCACTCTTTATAACCGTGGTGAGCAGAAAAGCATTTCAACATGCACAAAACCTCGAAACTTGAGGTAGTTGGATGGACTACAACAGCAGAATACTTCATCAGGTTCCACACCTGTCAACCAGGAACTAGAATCCGAGGCAATCGTGAGCGTAGCATCGTAGAAACTTTTCGGTTGAAACAATCGAGATGATTTTCTTCTCACCACAGTTGTAAATAGTGATTATTTTAGTTACTACGATCCTTCCTAGCAGCTTGGACCAATCTGGGCATTTTTCTCATCATCGAGGTATTTCCATCCATGATTTTTGTTTTTTGTTTTTCTCACCACTCTGTGTAAACCATAAAGACCGTTTGTGTCAAAATTCTGGTACCAACATCCATTCCACAGTTAAAGTTACAGAGATCACAACTTTTCCCCATTCTGATGTCTTTAAACATTCTGACGTACCTGAAGCTTTTGTCACGTATCTGGATGAATGTGCAGAAGTTCAAGTGTTTCTATTGAATTGGACAGTGATGACATCTCTGACTTGCTTCATCTCTCTGACTTGCTTCATATTTACATCTCAAAGCGTACTCTCAGATCTTCCTCATCCGTGTCCCTTGTTGTACCTTCTGTTCGTTTAGCCACTATGGGGTATAGGGCATTTAGTTATGCTGCTCCTAATCTCTGGAATTCCCTTCCACAACCCATACGAGAAAGTGACTGTCTGACTATTTTTAAATCATGTCTTAAATCTCACTTCGCTTTCTCTGATCGATTTTAATCTATTTAATGTCAATAATTGTTGTTTGTTGTATTGATTTTATCATCACCACTCAACTGTACGGTGTCCTTGAGTGCCCTGAAAGGCACCTTTAGAATAAAATTTATTATTATTATTATTATTATTATTGTTATTATTATTATTATTATTATTATTAAAGTGCAAATGGACAACAGAACACAAGGCTTTTATATATACACTGAGCAAGTATACTCAAGAGAGACAGCATATTAAATACAACACAATAGTTTATACCTTAAACTTTCTCACTCATTACACATTTGTGTCTTTGTGCAGGATGTTGACTATGTGACGACTACCAACCATCTCAAGAACTTTTGAAGAAGTCGGATCTCTGGTATTCTGAAATCCATTGACTATCCTGCCAATGTTTTTTTTATACCTAATCTTAAAACTCATCATAACCATGCTGTGCAAGAAATGGCTTCTCCTAAATGTCCAAGCACAAACATTCTAAAACCTGCTCGCACATATGAAATGATGTTCCATGGAAAGGAGCAGCTAAACAGCCACCTCCAGACCCATGACTCCAACAAGCAAGAACTGCAGTGTGAAGAGTGTGGCAAACACTACAACACTCGGCTGGGTCTGAGACGCCACGTGGCCACCCACGCCACCTCTGTGACCGGAGATCTTTCCTGCAAGGTGTGCCGTCAGGTTTTTGAAAGCATGCCGACTCTTCTCGAGCACCTGAGCACCCACACCGGCCGTCCTCCTCCAGGCGGAGCCGTGAGGGAGCGAAAGCACCAGTGCGAGCGCTGCGGCCGGCGCTTTTTCACTCGCAAGGACGTGAGGCGCCATGCTGTAGTGCACACAGGCAGAAGGGACTTCCTTTGCCCTCGCTGCGCTCAGCGCTTCGGCCGACGCGACCACCTTACCCGCCACTTGAAGAAGAGTCATGCTCAGGAGCTGGACATCCTCACGTCTGCAGCCCCCAATGTGGTAAAGGAAGAACCGAGTCTGACCACGTGCACCTCGGGATCCCCTAAGGATGCCTCGGAAGCGTTTTCAATGGGTATGTTCAATCCTCAAGGTCTGCAGAGTGCCTCTACCTCAGCGGTCAGTCACCATCATACTGTGGTGCCTGGATCCGTATCCAGCCACATGGGAGTGAGCTGTTATTTTGAGCCAAGTAAGCACCAGCTCCAACAGTACCATGAGGCTCAGCGATACCAACCTGCCTCTGCTACCTCATATCTGAAAGTTGAGATGGAGAACTTCTTGAACGAGCTACAGTGTGGACCGATGCCACCTCAAGCCACTGTCGCAACCTCTGCGTCCAGACCGAGCGACCTTATACCTGATAGCCTGGGAGGTCAATCTGCCCATTTCACCCTCAGGAACGCAACTGCCGAGCCTTCACCCACCGCTGCTAACGTGGACCTCTCGCCACTGCTGGGCTTCCTGCCGTTCGGTCTGCCACCGTACAGTGCCCCTTTGAGTTCAGGAGGTCTTGTAATGGGATACTCTACAGCTACCACAGATTGCTTGCCAACTCCTACCTCTCAGCTCGCTGGGCCGCTCGCCTCGTTTCAGCCGCAGCCGCTGCACGAGCCTCACGCCTTGGGGCATATAAATCAGCCTCCTGGTTTCTCTCCTACTCTACCTCGATTCCATCAGGCCTTCCAGCAGTGATGTTCCTTCTTAAACTGAGTGACACACATTCTTGCGTACACTTACAGCAAAGCACTCGGCAGACTTCGATCGAAGGCTCTTACTTTTACGACTCGATAAAATTCTGTAGAACGAGCTGATTTGGGAGAATTTTGGATTGAATAGAGATTGTTTTAGAATAGTTTTGACTTAGCTGGGTTTTTTTTAGTACTTCTTCCCTTTATTTGATTGTAGTGATTTATGGTGTTATTTAGGTTCATTTAGTATCGAGAAGTCCGCATCGAACTAAACTGAGGAAATCCGATGACGCGCAAAAGTCAGAGACCTCCGTTTATTTCAGCTAGCTTCCAGTCAGAACGGCAAGTCAAAGATGTCTGAAAGTCAGACGGTAAAGCAGGAAACGTGTATTGAACTGGAAATAAAACAATAGTGTGGAATGTGTGTGGATGTATTCCGACTAAGGGTTTCCGGGATAAACCAGACTGCAGTTCGCACCCGGACAAAGCAGTTATTGTGGATAAATAAAACAAGCCAACACGAATACGCTCGTTATAATAGAAACTTCTCAACACGAAAGTGTCAAAAAATCTGAACGGTTTCAAATAAGTTTTAAAATCTTGTCGCCTAGTTATATGTAGTAGAACATCTAAGACAAGATATCGCTTTGATAACTCTTAACAAAAGGCAGCCCGAAAAGTCAGACATACATACCCTTTAAGAAAAGGCACCTACCTTCAGTTAAGCATCAAAAAGTCAAGTTTTCAAAAAAAGCTATTTGCTTTTATGTAGAAGTGGAAAGGCAAAGGAAATTCTGTGGTAAAACTTGTGCGTTGTGGAATTTCCAGAGCTGGATATGTCAAGAAATGACTGTAGATATCACAGTGAGATGATTTTTGGGAGTATTTTTGGATACTGGAGGTGTTGACAGAAAAAAACGTGGTATATCAGTGGGAAGTGGGAGCTCAGTGTTTAAGGTGTTGGACTATTGATCAGAAGGGTGTGAGTTCGATCCCAAGGGCCACCAAACTGCCACTCCTGGGCCCCTGAGCAAGGCCCTTAACCCTCAATTGCTCAGCTGTATAAATGAGATAAATGTACGTCAAAGTGCCGTAAGATCTACTGCCAAATGTCACAAATGTAAATACCATACTAGTTGATACTAGTTGAAAAAAAAAAATGCTGTATACAAAAAGTTCTGATCTGTAGTGATCTTAAACCTGTCAAAGTTATTTTGACACTGAACAAATCACTCGCTGTTCGTTTTGTCTGGAAAAGAAATAAAGTGTGATCTCTGACTTTTACGCAGTCATGTTCCTTGTAATACTCTTTGGAAAAAGAGACTGGATTTATCACAGTGTTCTCCATTGTACAAGCACTTTTCTCAGTCCGAAGCACTTCCATGACTTAAGAGTCAGTTTAAACTGTGGTCTTCAATCACATCCCATCTCGCAGCTTTCACACAGTACGTAATCTACCTCTTTTAGTGGACTTCTCCGCAAGGGAGCCGCATCTCCCTCTCGTGATATCGGCTAGAAAAGCAAAGCGAATCCTCGTATGAAAAGATGTAGTGGATGTAGAGAACTTTAAAACAAAAACAAAAAAAAAATAAGCGAACTTTAAAACAAATACAAAAAAAAAGTGGGGATTTTAGAGTGCATTTCGGTAGTAAGGAATCGGAGACGATTATAGAGTCAGGTGTTCTCAAGAGAATTAGCTTTTATTCATGTTGTTTTAGCATTTACAGTGATTTAAATTTAAAACGTTGCTGTTGTGTTACGTAGATCGACGACATACGGAACAACGGTGAAGTGTGAAGACAATTTTGTTTGTTTTGTTGCCTGTAACTCTTAATTTCTCTCTGTTCATTCCAAAAAATCATTGGAAAAGCAAATGATTTCAAATATAAAATACGATACCGCTTACTGGTTCCTAACAGAAGGAAGTTGATTAATATGTTTTGAAGCTCATCTGGTGTTTTTGTTTTGTTTTGTTTTGTTTTTTGCTTAAAAGTTCCCCAACAGAAACAAATCAAAGTTTTCGTCCCTTGAATCCACAAAGTATTTTGTTTTATGAGACTTCTGTTACTTTTCCCATTACGGATGTTACACAAGTTAATGACGGTCCTGTTGTTCGGCAAATGGCACGACTCGGGAGCAGAATTTCATTCAGTTTCTACAACAGAAGGAAAAAAAAAGGCCTGAGTTGAAATGAAGTTGAACCTAATGTTACTGTGACGTGTTTGGACTCAGACGTAACTACCTCAGACATATCTGCAACTGTGTTTATGTGGGTATCTCACTGGAGTAAGATGGTTTACATCTTTAATAATGTCCAATCGTGGCACTTGTTGTCTTTCAGTTGGTGTTATGTGAAGTCTTTTTTTCACGTTTTCAGAAAAAAGACTGGATTCATTAAATGTACTTAGTATCAAGTTCATGGATGACAGAGAAAATAAAGTATCTTCGAAACCTCTGAGTCTTTTCGTTCTTTTAACAAAACTTCTAGTTACATTTGTGATCCTGGCTAACATGGGATTTTTGAGAAAGTTTAAATTTGTCTTCTATAGACTTTTTTTTCCTTTCAGATTTGTCTTCTGTGCTGTTTTTATTATGTAAGAAAAATAATCACCGGTTGGTTTGGAACCAATTTGCCAATAATTACACTTTTTAATTTATTATAGAATGACACAAAAATATTTTTAATCCTTTTAAACATTCAGTGTTGTAGAACATCCATGAAACATGTTTCTGGTGTTGTTTGTGATGTGGTAGCTTAGTGGTTAAGGTGTTGGGCTACCAATCGGAAGGTTGTGAGTTCGACTCCTACGTCCACTAGGTTCCCACTGCTGGGCCCCTGAGCAAGGCCCTTAATGCTCAGTTGTATAAAAATGAGAAAAAAATGAAAGTCGCTCTGGATAAGGGGTGTCTGCTAAATGCTGTAAATGTTTGTTACAATCAAGGTTTTGGATTAGATTTGGTGTATGTGATAGAACTGACCTCACCTTACTAAAATTATGTAACTAAGTTGTTCCTCTGTTCTTATAAAGTCATGTGACAAAGATGATGCTCTCCCATGAGCTAACATCAACTGCCATACTCAGCACTCTGATGTTTGCTAGTTTTCCTTTTAGTTCTTTAGTCGTACTTCCAGAGGATCCGCAGCATGCACTAGAAATCCTAAAATTGTCCCATGAAAGCTTAAAGAACTCTTGAAAATGTTCTACAACAGTTTGAGTTTGCTGACTAGTTTCTAGGGATTAAGAATAAGATCATTACTGATCATTTGGAGATTGTCTTATAGTTTACCCAGTGAATACATACAGTACATGTACATAAAGTAAAAAAAAATAGTTCTTCAATGGTTTTGTGCCTAAAATGAAGGGTTTTTAGTTTCCAAAGAGAGAAACATTTCCAATAGGGGAAAAACCTGACACGAGTCTTTAGTTTTGTCACATCTTTAGTTACTGAACGTTCTAATGACAAACAAGGGTCATGTGTGCCACACATTTGAAAAGATGTGAGCAGGAAATTTTAGAAAATGAATATGACAAATCTAATTTAACATTATAAGTTATTTAACATTATAACTTTATTTCTGAGAAAATCTGGTTTGGATTCATTGGAGTATAAAAAAATACAAAAAAATATTTAAAAAGTAATGAATTTTAATTGCTTTTATGTAGAATAACGCAGCATGAGTTTAAATAGAAATAATTTAGAATTTTTTAATTTATTTTTTAATATTTTAAGTTTATAATTTAATCACTGAACTGTGACACACACACACACACACACACACACACACACACACACACACACACACACACACACACACACACACTTAAATAGAATAAAATGCTTTCTGAATAACCTAAATGCTATAATTATATTAAGAACATTTATATGATTAAATTAAACACGTTTTTTATTCATTTATTGTTTTTTTTTTAATGTATTTCTGGCTATTTTTTCTATTTCTATGTACATGCAAACGGGCAAAATACACGGGCAGCTAAAGCAACCAGTGCCAATCCCTGATGAGGGACCCTTGGCTGTGTCTCAAATGACTTAAGAGTAAACATATAGTCCACTACGTAGGGCGCAAAAGCCGATACATCACAAACTACGTAGTGCACTTTTCTAACAAGGTATGAGCCATTTGGGATTCAGCCATTGTTTTTGCCTGAAAGGGGCGCCAGTGATATGTTGTTTTTTTATGTTTGTAGGAAGCAAAAGTAAATATGACAGAGTAAATATTTATTTTATATAATTGTTGTGGATATTGTTTGTGTTTAAAGCTACAGATGATATCCATGTACTAGCCGTGTACAGTGTTGTCGTCCAGCAGAAATGGCAGACGAGGCTCTTTTCCAGTTCCTCCATAATGAACTTATTCAATATGTCAACAACACAGAAAATGGCGAAAATGTAAGATATAATATTATAAAGTAACAAATAAAATCTTGTCTTATAGATTTATATGATATAATGTTGTCTTACATGTAGTTCAGCTATAAAAAGGGTGATATATGAGGGTTAAGTGGCTTTAACTGGTGTCAGTTAGTGATGTTGTTGTTTGTGTTTTTGTACAATTGTCTTTATTAAATGTAGGAAAATGGACGGTGTGTTTCTAAGCTTGAGAACATGGGATTTCGTGTGGGACAAGGACTCATCGAAAGGTAAGTAAATATTGTGAATTATTCTCAAATTCTAGTGTAAATTCCTGTGTAAAATAAATCATATATCATCTATAAGAAAAGATAAGATATACCTTTATTTGTCCCACAATATAGAAAAAAATCACTGTTACAGCAGCAAAGATTCAGAAAATGCAAATATATAAAAAGAATAGAGACATAATATAATATACAAAACAAAAATGTATAAAAAAGAGATCACGAGTAAGTAGTTACACTAACAGAAATATTGCACACGGGTAATATTGCACGTTGAGTATAGAGTTTAATATGCAGGTCATTCAAGGTCTTATGTTTAGAATTACGATGCACGAATAAAGTTTTGTCGACCCTGGTCAAAAGAAGTTAATGGTATTTTTGCTAATTCTGATGCACTTTATTTATTTATTTATTTTCCCTTGAATTTATTACAATGAAAATGTGTCGCGTGCAAAATAACTGATCGTGGTGGTGATGACTGTCTCTGTAGGTTCACCAAAGACACGGCGCGCTTCAAAGACGAGCTCGACGTCATGAAATTCATCTGCAAAGATTTCTGGACCTGTGTGTTTAAGAAGCAGATCGATAACCTGAGAACAAACCACCAGGTATGTGTGAATAGATCGACTTGAATCGATATATGCTGATCACAGCCTGTATATGTTAATGGCGTGAAAAGCTTGTAGTCACTGTGACGTGCTGTTTACACACTTATTACCTGAAATACTGCGATAGCGTGTAATTCCAAAAAATCTTTTTTGGCAGGGTATTTACGTCTTACAGGATAACAAGTTCCGTTTATTGACCCAACTGTCTGCTGGTAAACAATATCTGGAACATGCCCCGAAGGTACACATGCACCCTGACAACACACACATATCTTTAACATTTTCTTAAAACTACAAAACATAAATCCCAAAATTGAGCCTCAGTCTGTTGGATGGGTCGCTGGTCTATATACCAACACATTCCTACACTCTTTCATACCTAGTCTAGTCACTCTACTTGTGTATTTTTGTGTACTTTGGCTTCACTGGAAATAAACAACGTTGCATTTTGGTGATTAAAGGTTTGTTTGTTTTGTTTTATCTTGCACAGTACTTGGCGTTTACCTGCGGCCTGGTGAGAGGAGGGCTGTACAACCTTGGTGTGAAGAGCATTGTCACCGCTGAGGTGTCTGTCATGCCTGCTTGTAAGGAGAACTGTTTAATGATCACACACACACACACACACAGTTCAGGATGAGATAGATAGGCTGGAGACTGAGAGACATGATGGTGACTGAGAAAGAGACAGAGAGAGACTGAGACATGATAGAGAGAGAGAGACAGACATGATGGAGATTGAGAGAGGGAGAAATATAGAGAGAGGATGGTGAGGGAGAGAGCAATGATGGTGAGAAAGAGAGGATGGTGAGGATGGTGAGGGAGATAGCGAGAGGATGGTGAGGGAGGGAGGGAGGGAGAGTGTGAGGGAGAGAGAAACAGGATGGGAGAAAAAAAAGAAAGGATGGAAACAGAATAAGGGGGCCAGAGATGAGAGAGACAGAGACAGAGAATGGATATGACAGAGCAAGAAACAGGATAGAGAGAGAAGAGATACAGAGACTAACCCGGACATAGAGAGAAAGAATGATAGAGAGAACATCAACAGGATAGTAGGGAGCTCAATGTAACACACTTACTGTTCTTCTCTTCTCAGGTAAATTCCAGGTGATGATCCAGAAGATGTAAACACTGAACAAGAACAAATTCTCTCTAATATATAGGCATCTGTCATATAGTTTTGTTTATTTGTGATTTTTATTATACTGTATTTTCTCTCCATCGAAGCCTCTTAAATTCCTCGCATGCAATCTACAGCATGTTGAGGTCATGCCTTATTGTACTGTTTTCATTTGTACCATAACCTTGATTCGTTGTCGGGTTTACACTTTATCTCCTACATCATTTGCACAAGATATTAAAATGTTCTGTTTGAAGGAGTTTTACACCGTGTCTTATTTGAATGTGCAGGATATAATATTGGCAAATCTAATTAGTTTAAATAAGCATTACGATGTGTCACAAAGTGTAGTTCAAGATTATGTTTGTTGGATTTCTAGTGTATATTTGATTTAATTCTCTTGGAATACAGTGGACGAGTTGCCAGTAGGGAAAATCCACCTATAAAGCCAACATTTGCACCAGGATCTTTTACAGTGGATTTCTCTTCCATGGTGGAGAATCAAGAATGAAAAAAGCACCTCTTGTGTTTTGGGGCTAACAGCAAAATCTGACCTTTGTGATTGAGTTTTGTTTCTCTATTAACCACCACTTTTAGTGGCCCTTTTCCAACAAGGCAGTTTGAGTGCTGGTTCAGAGCCTGATTTAAAATCAGTTCTTTCTTTTTCAACACCCAAAGCACCGGCTCTGAACCAGGAAAAGTGTTTTTTAAGTAGCACCAAAATATTGCTGGTCTAGTCTTAAGAACAGCTTGCGTCAGGGGCTGGAAGCGGGGTTACTGTGACCAACAAGACAAAATAGAACGTCGTTAGTGCCATTTTTATATCATTTCAAATCAGATTTAGATGCCAGTGTAGGTTCACAAAGCCATGAGCATTAACAGTAAAGCAACATCCGCCGTTGTTGATGTTGTGTTTGCTGCCGCTGCGCTAACGTTACTGTATAACGTTTTATACAATGACGTAAGACTCGGCTCTGTGATGGGTCTCTAGCCCATGGAAAAAGGCAAACCGGTTCTTAGAAGGTTCTGAACCGGCCCCCAGTTCTTTCTGGTGGAAAGGGGACAAAACTGCACCAGCAATGTGACATGTGACATCTGCATGGAAGACAACCTGTAATTTCCAAAGAACAACAGAACCAGTAAACACATTTGAAATATTTCAATATAAACATATTTAATATTTCAAGACGGAGCTGTCCTTAAAATCTCTAAACAAAGCTGTGGATCTATTGCCAATCCAGAAATCTGTTGGAAAACTGAAAACGGTTTTATCTCTCCTGGTTGGTGAAATTTCTCATTTCACAAAACACAACACCAGACTTTGTGAAATTATCAATTCACTCAGCGATTTATCAAAAAAAAAAAAAAAAATTGAACGTTTCTAGACTAGTTAGCACTTTTGATCGGATGTTAACGATAAAGATTCCAAAAGTGAAATTACTATATGGTCAAAAGTATGTGGTACCTGATCAGTACACAGTATGTTCCTGTTGAATGATGCATTCAACTTTTCATCTCACCCTTTGCTCTGATAAGAATCTCCACTCTTCTGGGAAGGAGAATTCTGCTCGATCACGGAGCCGTGCTTGTTCAGCCACAGGAACATTAGTGAGATCAGGGATTTGCTGTGGCTGAGGTCAGAGCATCCTGTTTGAGTTCTTCCTCTCCACTTTGGCAAACCATGTCTTCATAGAGCTTGTGCATGAGGGCTTTGTACTGTTAGTACTGTTCCACTTTGGCAAACCATGTCTTCATAGAGCTTGTGCATGAACAGCTTTGGACTGTTAGTTCTGATAAAAGAAAATTGTAATGTTACAGCTCTCTCTCTCTCTCCCTCTTTTTCTCCCCCATACTCTCTTTCTCCCCCCCCCACTCTCTTCCTCTCCCTACTCTCTCTTTCTCTCTCCCCACTCTCTCTCTTTCTCTCTCCCCCTCCCTGCTCTCTCTTTCTCTCCCCTCCCTCTCTACCACACTCCTCCTCTCTCTCTTTCTCCCCCTCCCTTCTCTTCCCCCTCCCTTCTCTTCCCCCTCCCCCCGTGTCTCTCTCTCTCTCTCTCTCTCTCTCTCTCTCTCTCTCTCTCTCTCTTTCTTTCTCTCCATATATATATTTGGAGGCATCTGGGCTAAATCTTATTGAGGACAGTGAATTTTGACTGCTGTCACAGTTGAAATTAAGACATGATTGTATTTGGGGAATGACATATTTTCATAAAAGTTAATAAATAGTTTAGATTTGATTTCTCTGATGTGCTCCAAATTAATTTTGACCATGAACGTTTAATAGAGCCTAGAACAAAACCCATGATAAACACATACACTGGTGAGATATTATACTTTTATAACGAAGAAAACACAACAAGCTCGTTTTTTTAAATGTCCCCGAAGCGCGTTCATTCGTGGCAGAGTTTAAAATAAGTGTCACGTGGCTAACCGCTCGCCTTGACCTGACCAATTGGAAGCGTAGTTCATCCTTATCAGCGTTGCCATTGGCTGATTTTTAAAACGCGGCCCAACGGCTGATATTCAAACTCCATTTTCTCTCTTCGTTGCTGTTGGCTTTCGTTCGCGTTCGTTGGACTCCGTTTGTTGACAGATTCCAGCGTCGATAGAAAAGTTTTTTCCAGGGTAAGAACGATATAAATGCTTATTAAACGCGTATGTGCTATAATATTGTATTATCTTATAATAATATCCGTGCTAGTTTATATGTCCTGTTGTTGACAGGAAATAGTAGCATAACATGCTAGCATGCTAGTCCTCCATCTTCTGTTGTGTTGACGTCGTTTACACCGTGACTACACACGAATAAACGCTTCATTCGATGTTAAAGTTGTGAGAAAACCTCCTGTAGTTGTCCGTGTGTTGGTGAGTTTTATATAAGTGTTCTGTGGTTTAGAAGATGGACGCGCAGCAGCCTGGAGACTCTGCTGATCCCTACGCATTCGATGCTCCTTCTCATGTCATCCACGACTTTAATCCAGACTCTGAAGATAATGCTGATCAGTGGTTTGGTAAGTTACACGTATCCTCTTGAACAGTATGCGTGCACTGTTAATCAGAAAGCAAAACTTTTTGCCCCCTAAAAAAAAATTGTGTAAAACTTATTCTTTTTAATTCTTTATCATTTACATTTACATCTTTATCCAGAGTGATTTACATTTTATTTATTTCAATTTATACAACTGCGCAATTGAGGGTTAAGGACCTTCCTTATTTCCCCAACAGTTGCAGTGGGGTGTGGTAGCGCAGTGGTTAAGGTGTTTGGGCTACTGGTCGGAAGGTCATGGGTTCGAACCCCAGGTCCACCAAGCTGCCACTGCTGGGCCCCTGAGCAAGGCCCTTAACCCTCAGTTGTAAGTCACTCTGGATAAGGGTGTCTGCTAAATGCTGTAAATGAAATGTAAGCTTGGTGGACATGAGATTCGAACACGTAACCTTCTGATTGGTAGTTCAACGCCTTAACTATTAGTTTACTGTGTCTCCACCACTATCGTTTCCCAACTGAGGAGGGTGGGATTGAAGTGCAGGGGCTGTTAAGATACAGCACCCTGGAGAAGAGAGGGGTAAAGGTCTTGCTCAAGGGCCCGACAGTAGCAGATTGGCAGCTCTGGGGCTTGAAACTTGATCCACAGATCAAACAACCCAGAGCCTTCACCTCTTGAGCTACCTCTGCCCCTCAAAGACTGCTTTATAAAAATATTAACATACTCTCTTAATATCCTTTTTTTTTTTGCGTTTATCATTTTGAAGTAAGGTTTTGTGGGCACACTGATGTGCTTTCTTTTATTACATTTTTTTTTCGTATGCATAAATGTGTTCCATGGATTTATGCATGAAGAAAACAGTCCATAAGGGGTTATGAAAGAGTCCACATCAAACGACTTACCTGAAAATGTTTTCTTTTTTTTAGACTTGATGGCTGCTCCAGAAAATGGGACATTGGACCAACTCACAACCCCCTTGAGGGTGCCAAAACCTTTTGATGCGGTGCACAGTGAAGACCTGCCTAAAGCCATAGTCTCACCCATGGTCCACGGGGTGGATACGAAAGCATCAGAAGGTCAGACTGCTGTAGTGTTCTATTTGGAACCTATCGATATTTGGTCTATAATATAGCTTATTGAGTCTTTGAGTTTTTAAACAATGTGTGGAATTAAAAGCTGGATATTTTGTGCTGGACTTAGCCGTTCCTGAAAGCTCTGCTCCAGAACCTCCAACAAACATTGTGACTTCATGGGGAGACAACAGACCAACCGCAGCTCCTAGTCAGCCTCAGAAGAAGAATGCAACAGCTCAGCCGCGCAGGTACAGTGGATGGGTCACTCTGGATAACGGTGTCTACCAAATGTACAGTACATTCTTACCCTTCAAGTACTGACCAGTGGCCAATCTACTGCTGGATCAATGCAATCCAATGGCTGCATCCCCTTTAAAAAAAAAAAAAAAATTAAATAAATGAAAGCATGGTTGAGACTAGTGATTTTTCTGAAGTTGAATTCAGAAATAATAAAATCTTTGCTATCTAGCAAACCTGTTAAAATAGTGGATCGAGGGGCAAAAAATGTCTGATTAATAGGGGTTCAGTGTGATGTAAATGTTCAACACGTTTTTCACATTTTATTTACTTTCTTTATTTTTTATAGATATAAATAAATAAATTTTTGGGTAAGAAGCTGTTGTGCTCCAATCCACTTTAAATTTTCTTTTATCCTTTTTTGTTTTACCCCCTCACACAGAATATTGAAGCGTTCCGTGGGCAAAGATCAGCCTCAAGCTCAGACACCGCCCCCTGCGATTAAGAAAAGGAGGTAAGATAAGGACCAGGATACAAAGGGACTTTTTACACCAGGTCACTTTGTGTGTTTTCTCTGATCTGATACCTTTCTGATTTGTTAAAACTGTTCCATTTAAATCAGGTGTGGATATAAATACATGCATGGATCTGATCTTTCTACTCCTGCCCAAAATGCAAACATATTTTACCTCATTTCCGGGGTAATTGAAATGGAACACGCTTTGGTGTATGCGGTTGCTACAAAAAAAAAAAACAGCGTTTGCTGCATTTTCGCTGGTGGCAGCAGTGCATTTTAAGACCCGACGAGACACCTGGGTGAAAGATCGGAGTCAGCGCTGGTGGGAAA
Organism: Tachysurus fulvidraco; assembly: GCF_022655615.1. Taxonomy (NCBI): domain Eukaryota; kingdom Metazoa; phylum Chordata; class Actinopteri; order Siluriformes; family Bagridae; genus Tachysurus; species Tachysurus fulvidraco. The sequence goes on from NC_062540.1 coordinate 18,195,243, forward strand.
ACATTTGTTTCTGGTGCGATGCACGACTCGTGAGTCACTTGCAAGTGACGTATGTCCGTTTGGGTGGAGTATAGCGCTGACGTATGTGGCTTGAACAACCACATGCATTTACACCGGCGTCCCAGACCACCTCCTGAAGGGGTTTGAGCGATCGGATTTATATCCGTCTCGAAACCGCTTCGGAGGGCATTTAGACCTGGTCTTTTTACCATCAGATAGCTATCTGATCACAGAAAACGCATGAAGTGACCAGGTGTAAAAAAAACCCCAAAATGACTTGCAGTGTTTTAACAATAGTGTTCAGTTAGAGGTTCGTATCGATTGTTTACAGAGTTGTTCCAACTACAAGAAGAAGAACGGTTATGCGTCCTCCAAGGAGGTAAAATGGACTTTGTGTGTGTAGAGTTGGTACACAGGGTTAATGGTGATGTTGCATGATGGGGCATGATCACTGGTGGCATTAAATATGGGCCACACTATATAAGGTGATTTTGATAAATCTTTTGGGTAGTCACGAGGCTTTTCAGTATTCATACATTGACTCTGGCTACGTATGTGGAGATTTTTAATTTTTTTTTTTTTTTATAGGAGCTCAACTGGTGCAAGGCAAGCTCTCAGTGGTGCTGCTGCCAGACGCAGCATCAGGCTAAAGAACAAACTACCCGTACCCTCAGGTGCCGCATCTGCATCTTCTGCCTCCAGTACCCAGTAAGTAGCAGTAACATTAAGAGAGTTGTCTACCTCGAGTCAGATATGGTTTCATTTACTCATTACTTTTCTGCCTGCAGACAGAAGAGCACCGAGCAGCAGGAGCTGGAGCGCATCGAAGCCCTACAGAGGGAGGTGGCCGAGCAGCGCAAGAGAAACGAAGCCAGCTACAGAGCCGCACTGGCAGGAAGTGAGTATGCAACCTCTCACTGGTGTGCTATCTAGTTTTGTTGTTTTACGTGCCTCACTTTGTTAGGAGACAAGTCTTACTAACAGTCTTTTCTTAAAGGTCAGCCTCCAAAGAAACACGTGCTGTCCTCCACCATTCCCAAAGAATTTAACTTTCGCTCGGATAGTAGGTTGAAAAACCAGACAGATGCTTCTGAAGCTTCATACAAGGAGTCTGACTTTACTTCACAACTGCGCAAGCACCCTTCCTCACCCGTGAGTATCTACTTTGAAAGCGGGCGTGAACGGATAGGTCAGGGGTATTAAGCTAAAAATTCTAGGCCTTGTTATAGAAGTCCAGAGAAGGAAATAACCTGACAAAAAGTACTTTCTAATTCTTAATATTTAAGTGTACGACAAGTGGGGGTGGATGAGGTGGGTTCCCCATCTTCCTCTTCATAGTGTCATGAATCAGTTTTGAATTCGATGGCAGGAGGAGAGATGAAGTTTTGTTTTTTTTTTCCCCTTAAGCATTCAATTGTTTTGTTGTAGACTTTACTTTAAACATGTCATTTTGCCTATTAACTAAGTAAAGAAGAGAGGGAAAGTACAAATTTTTTTACTGTCTGATCAAATATTTCTAACCTTGTCGGTAATCTCTGTCCATTGAGCTGCCTTCAATTAAATATTTAGCAAAAATGCAAATGTTTGAGCACCGTATCAGAGAGATGGCCATATGACCGAACAGGCTAATTTATTTCCACTTGTGACCCTTCTATAGTTAAAGGCTCCTAAGGGCACCACAGTCCCAAAGCCCTTCAACCTCTCTACTGGTAACAAGAGGAAGTTGGATGAAACCAATTCCTACGTATCCATGGCCGAGCAGATCGAACAGTTTCAGAGGCGCACACCGACTCGTTATCACCTGCGCAGCCGGCAGAGTCAAGAAAGGGGTGGGTCAAAGCTTCCCTTATTAAAGGTGTAATCGATGCTTAATACTTTTCTGACTTTTGAGTTAACATGCTAATCACAGTGACTTCATGCATGTGGAGCAATAACACGTGCAGGTGTGTTTCGTCCCCTGCTATACACGTTTGAGGTTCTGTACTGGTTAATGTAACAAGTTGTAGTCTCAATCTGTAAATATACAGCTTTAGTTGTTGTTCAGTCTGTTAACTAGACTTCCATGTGTGTCCTCAGGCCCATCACCAGTAAAGACTGAGAAGCCCAAGGTTACTCTCGCTCACACCCCTCAGCTCCTCACCCGCCAGAGGAGCCGCCCTGTCACAGTGAAGAGCGCTGTTGAGCTTGAGGCTGAAGAAGCTGAAAAACTGCAGCAGTATGTAGCTCTAGGTTTTTGTCTTCTCTCGTGTGTCCACAAAAGTTCTAGCTTTTGCTATAAGGAAACTTCTCTCTCTCCCCCTCTTTTTCTCCCCCCACTCCCTCCCCCTCCCTTCTCTCTCTTTCTCTCGCTCTTTCTCTCAATCTGACTTTCGATTATTTATTTATTTATTGATGAGTTGGATTCGACGTAAAATTAATTTAAAATATTTCACTTGTCTTCCCTCAGGTTCAAGTTCAAGGCTCTGGAGCTCAATCGCAAGATCCTCGAAGGGGCCCTGGCTCCGAGGAAGCCTCCACCTAAAGAAGCGACTCGTCCAGAGAGCTTTAAGCTGGAGGTGGAGAAACGTCTGCAGGAGAGAAACTCCACCAAAAAGACAGATGGGCAGGAAGAATACACCTTCCACTCCAAACCCTTACCAACACGTATCCTGGAAGAGGTGGTGGTAAGGACCTTTTAGACTGTATATAAGAGTTGTCTGTCCAAATGAACTCTTTCCAAATTGGCTCTTTGCCAACATTCCATTTTACTCGGTACACTCAAATATTGTAATCGAATGAGTATAAACTTAGTCTTGATGTTTTCTTTCATTTGCATCTATTTCATGGATTGTGCAGGCTTATTATTTTTATTATCTAGAATAACGACTAAAACACACATACTGTTACAGGAAAGCAATCGGTGATGGATTGGGATTGAAAACTCATCAAAGTGCTTTATCTTTGTAATGACAATTTGCCAAAGATTTGTTTTAATTGCTCATAAAACATTTTATTTATTTATCTATCTTTTTTGGTTAAGGCTACATTTAGTATTGACTGTAACACTGATTAATGCAGATCACACGTGTGTGTGTGTGTGTTTAACAACCCCCTTCCAGGTGTTGTCCCCTCTATGCTCTTATGTTAAGCTCCAGTTTAGTCCAGAATCTAGTCAAACGCTATTATGACTTGCCTTCCAGTCTACTATCAGGAATTAAGGGATTCGTTCCACCATGCCAAGTTTATTAGGTCGCATATAACCATGCATTATGATGTTCTGAGGGTTTTTTTTTTTTTTAATCTTTAGGGTGTCCCTGAGAAGAAAGTACAGAACCCTACTGTCCCTGAATCTCCTGCTTTTGCACTCAAAAACCGTGTACGCATGGAACGCAAGACCGAAGAGGTACAAGCAAGCTCCTTAATTCGGATTAGTGTAAAATGTTTTTTGGGCTGTTCCTGAACTTCTGTTTTGTGTGAACACACTCATTCACAGGTGAAAGCACCGGCTCCACGTAAAGCACTTCCTGTGCCCCATTATGTACCTTTCCAGCCTAAACCTGCGGCCAAGATCCACATAGAACAGTGTCCTTTCTCATTCGAGCAGCGCGAGCAGGAGCGCCGAGCACAGAAGGAGAGAAGACTGGAAGAACTGAGGAACGAGGAGGTACGAATTCTCAACTAATTGTAACAAGAGAGGTGGCTCTCTGCAACAGTCTCCATCATTGACGATAACTGGATGCTATTTTGAACCTCAGCTATCAAGAAATTTGTAAATCGCTCGATTACAGTATCGCAGCTATTTGTAGCTTTGTCTAACTTTTTCAGGTGCCCAAGTTCAAGGCTAGGCCTCTACCTGACTTCCATGAAGTGAATCTTCCAGAAAAGAAAGTAGCCGAACCTACCAAACCGGCTCCTTTCAAGCTGATGGTGGATGAACGTGGATCTGTAAAGAGTGAACGTTGGGAGCAAATGGTAATGGAAATTGTACTAATGTACTAAATCCTGTGCATAAAGGAAATGCTCAGATACCTTGGTGAATGGTGAAATGTTATCTTTTATGCCTGTCTTAGATGAAGGAGGAGTTGAAGCAGCAAGCTGATGCAGCAAGCTTCAAGGCAAGACCCAATGTTGTCGTGCACAAGGAGCCTTTTGTGCCCAAGAAAGAGAACCGCTCCATCTTGGGTATGTTGCACATTAGCATCCGGTCTGGCACAAAGGCTTACAATTGACCAGTTTTGAACCTGACACCTCACTACTGGGTTCTGCTTCACCGTGGCTTTGCTACTCTAACTCTCCCTCTCTTCTATTTCACTTCCCATTTTCATCCACTATTTTCAACTTCCTCCACTCTGCTGCTCCATTTGGTCATCTTCATACCTTTTGGCACTGACCTTCTGAAGCCGATACTACCCATTCTGTAGTTGCTGACGGTTTCCAGCTCTCGACGGAGCGACGCGCCAAAGAGAGGCTGGAGTTCGAGCGGGCTCTGAAAGAGAAGGAACTGCTGAGGGCGCAGATGGAGGAACGACAAGCCAGAGAGCAAGAGGAGCGTGAGAAGGAAGAAATCGCCAGGTTACGGCAAGAACAGGTATCAATCAACTTTTGCAATGACAGAATCTTAATAGATTTGGTATATGGTATATGATACCTGGTTGTTTTTAAAAAAAAAAAAAAAAAAAAAAAGTGACTGACCTTGAGTGCAAACTACAACGGTGTGTATCTAACTGGCTTCATCTTGCTGTCACAGGTGCATAAAGCCCAGCCAATCAGACACTACAAGCCGGTTGAGCTGAAGCAAAGCGACGTGTCTCTCACTGTTCCCCAGTCTCCAAACTTCTCTGACCGCTTTCGTCTCTAAAATCCCATCATGAACTGTACAGAATCTTTATTATTATTATTTTTTGTGTTTAACAAAATTGCTTCCATTTTAACTGCTTTTTTAAAAGTTGTGTTCTTAGTATATACATTGTTCTGTACTCAGACACTTGCCCGAGACTGATATCTTGCATTATGTTAACTGTTGTACAATGTTTTTCTTTTTTTCTTCTTTCTTCTGTACATGTAGACTTAACCATTTTCTGTCTCGATGTTTTTCCTCCTTTTTTGTAATGTATTAAAAGTGTGCTAGAACAGTTTGTTGCAGGGTTTTATTTTTCCTCCTGCGCTTAAACTTTCTTTTGCTGTAGGGGCAATGAGTATGTCGAAGGCAGGCAGGAATGTTAATATAATATGGACAAGTGAATGCTACAGTTGAATGCATTCAATCTCATCTCTGATGGACTCTCCAGTTTGTCTGGGGAACATTTTTGTGATGGTATAACAAGGTTTTTTTTTTTTTTGTCCCTTGTTCCTTAAATCACTGTTTTCAAGTGTTTTTCAGGGTTTTCATAGAGCTTGGCTTTGTCCTTCTGATTGTAACAGTACTTGCGTGTATTTAATTGTCTGTTTTTCTATTATACTTTTACAAGTAAACTATTTGAAATGCAGAAATATCGCAGTCACTCTAACACTCTAGGTTACTGATTAAGTTTATCACAACTGTATGGAAAGAGTCTCCAGTACAAGTGCTGTATGTACAGAATGATTTGTTTCATAAATGTTCCAAGATACTCTTGCTGGGTTCTATTAGTCCTGATGTCCAGGAAGGTTATTTTAAATTTTTCCTAATTTTTAATATATATTTTAATAGTATAATAATTTAATAGCCTTGTGTACTTTGCTGAACTTAAATTTCCGATTTCTTTTCTACATCTGAGAATATAGATCATCTTTTTAGAAAAAGTGCCCCCTAGGTGAATGTGACCAGCCTTACATACCTCATTTATCAGTTACTATTCAAAACTCCCATCCAATCATGTCCCCCTGCTTGGTCTGGCTATTTCTGGTGCAGTGGCAACTGGGCTCAGATAAAGGAAGAATCTGAAAGGTTGTTGCAGTGGTAGTTTCAGGGGGAACTGAATGGTCCCTCAACCATTCTCTCTGACTTCGGTCTCTTCATGAAGACTTGATATTCGGCTACGTTCTCTGTAGGTGAGTGTGTGAGTTTGGACCGTGATTTGTTCTGCTGATCCTTTTATATGCAAGTTTTGTCTTGACTGGATTTCCCTTATGTGCTCGTTTATGCCTGAGGATTTTGTCAGTGTTTACATATGTGAACTTAAAAAAAATTCTATATTCAAAGAATGTATAGGTTGAAGGTCAATGGGTTAGGGTTTATAACCTCCCAGTGACACCTACCACATTATATATACAGTATATTTGAGGTTCAAAGGGTGAGAGGTAATAAAACGTTTTGACACAAACACCTGTTTACTTCTTTATTGCCTATGATTGACTCGTGCGGCTTGTTGCCTACTACCGCTCCCAGCTCGGTTTGATGTTTAGTAAACGTGTGGTCTGTAAAATGGCCTGCTTCTGCTGCCTGTGACCCAGTCACTGTGTAGGTCAAGATGGATGACCTGCACCATAAACTAGACCAGCTTTTAGCGCATAGCTTTAGGGGAAGCTGCCCAACTTGTGAGATGTGCACCCATCACAGCCGGCAGCAAGAGGCTACAGCCAGCCAGCTCTCTGCTCAGGCCAAGATACTCGAGCGCCTGGAAAGGAACGTCATGGACCTGAAGAATGCACTGGAGGAACTGACACAAAGTAGGTTCCCTGATAAGATTCAGCGCTCACTTTTTGATTTTTCCCTTTCAGTTCCACACAATAATACATATTTTATACTGTTAAGCTGCATATTTGTATCTGTCTTGTAAAGGCCTAGAAGGGAGTATTTGTGAAAAAATGGCTGTACCTTTAGCAGCCCTGCAAAGGAGGAAATCGTTGCCCGTTCGCACGTCGGTGGTACGTAGACACCCGTTACACCTGCTGTTAGTTTGGGATTTCCAAGAATCCACTGCATATTTGCACACTGTTAGACTGTATTTAATGACAGTAAATGAATTGCAGTAACCATATCATATTTCATGTTTTATTTTAAATGACAGGGTTATTAAAGGATTCATGTGATTATTGCATGTGTAAGATGTTTTCATATTGCCAACTTTTTTTTTTCTATTCACCAAGGACGAAGTCTATGTGCAGTTGGATAAACTCAGAGATCAAAAAATAATCCAGCATACGTTTAATGCGCCCTGTGGGAAAGGTCAGGAAGGTAGCCATTCTGTCTTCTAACACTATGTCCATTAGACGGCATTAACCTGGAAAGTTGGCATAGATCCATTTTAAGAGTAATCTTTTCTGACATGCTGCTATGAGTGATTGATTGGAATGTTTAACTATAGCCACTGACCCAAGACACCTGTCGGGAGTGTAATAATAATAATAATAATAAAAATAATAATAAAAATAAAAAATCAAACGAGATCATCACTAGCTAGCAAACGGTGAGATTGCATGATTAATTGTAAAAGGAGATTCCACATGATGTGAAGTTGATGCGATGGCCTTTTTGTGTCTCTCTTCAGAGATTCTGATTGAAGCCACAGAAGGTGAGGGGCTAAGAGACGGCAGATCGTCACTCAGATATGACTGTGCAGAAATCAAAGCTAACAAAGATTTAATAAAAGTGACCCCATGCACCACATCACCACTATTTGGGAATAAATCACCAGATACTGCCAAGATCGGACAAGCAAAATCATTTAGTACAAATAGATCCAAGACAGCAGGAGTGACAGGTTGTACATCTTCAGTGACCGCAAAGATGGATACGCTTACAGTTCCATCAAAGATGCATATTCCACCACCAGAAGTGATTACTCCATCAGCAAGGAGAATTCCACCAACACTGGAAATGACAATGCCAAAACCAAAGATGAGTACAGATCCACCAAAAATGGAGACACCTTCAGCGAAGGTGATCGTTCCTCCACAAAAGGTTGCACCGACTACAAAAAGCACACCGGCAACAACACAAACCCTAAAACCAAAAATCACACAAGCTCCTTTTCCATTTAAAGCAACGGTGTCTTCACCTACCACAACAACCATACAAACTTCAGTAGCAGGATCTACAACCATAGCAACAAATCAGAAGATCCCTGGTTCATGGACTGCTTCAGTCACAACATGTCCAACGTCTGCATCCAGTAGTTTTCCAAGGTCTAATGTAACAGAGAATGCACCACCACCATCATCAGTTCATAGTCTTCAAAAGGAAAGTTTGGGAGTTCCTGTTGTAACGTCACAAGGCCAAGAGATGTCTCTGCAAAAATCTGCGCAATCACTTGCGTTGGAAACAGTCGACTCAAACTTATCCCAGTCAAACAGCACTGGCACAGGACTAATAAAGACAACTGGACCTTTGCTTACAAGCATGGTCACCTCCAAACTCAATTCTCCACCAAAATCCCAAGCAACAGAGAACATCACACCGAGCCATAAACTTCCAAAGGCTCCTCTATCAACACCACAAAACCTAGACAAGCCTTCAACAAATGCACAAACAACAAAAACCCTTACAACGAAATCATCTACCGTGTCACCCGTCACCACATCAGCGGCGACCTCCTTTCTCCAACATGTCTACAGCTGTCCCGAATCCTTGCAAAGGTAAAGCGAGCAAATAAATGTGAAACATGCTTTTGTCTTGTACCACAGTTTGCAGTCAACTGGCCAAAGCAATGCCTTTTACTGTTAGTCTTCAGGTCCCTGGGGAAAAGGTTGAGCCTGCGACCACAGTAACACCACTTTTTGGGAAATCTGGGAATGGGCCAACAGGAATCACCTGCACCAGCCCGCAAAAGACTGGAGGGATACAAATTAAAATAAGTCCAGCATCTGAGAAAACCACAAATCAAAATGTCAAAATACCGCCCAAGACCTGCTTCAAAATTATAGGTAAGAAATCATACATACAAATAACAAGAATCAAGACTTGTAACAGTCTTTTTTCAGATTCGGATTGTTCTGAGATGACGTGAAATCCGCTGAGATGAAATAAGCAGTTAATATGATAATTAAATGGTAATGTCATACTTGATATCACACATTAAAACATACAAAGCACGCTTTCGAATTTGACCTTATGAGATGTTTGGTATGCAGAACAAGCTAATCCCTTTGTGGCCTCTGTGCTGCTCTGTAAACGTTACCTGCAGCTGTTCAGGTCATTGTATAATATAATGAGACAGACAGGGAGACATAGGTCAGGTGTCAGCATGTCCGACATGCCTACTTTGTTGTGTTGCGTCATACAAAATGTCACCACAGAACACAAATACATGTTAACTTTTTTTTTTCTTACCCAGAGCTAAAAAAAAAAAGGAATTTGCTCCTGTTTTTATTGTGTCCGTGTTCGTTACTGGACGTCTTTGTCACGTCTCAGTCCACGGTGGTGTTAATAAGAAGCTTGTACGAAAGTTGACACTCGAGAATTTAAAAATTTGTAATGTATAAATAAAATGATAAAGATTGTAGCAGGGGGGCACGGTGGCTTAGTGGTTACCACGTTCGCCTCACACCTCCAGGGTCGGGGGTTCGATTCCCGCCTCTGCCTTGTGTGTGTGAAGTTTGCATGTTCTCCCGTGCCTCAGGGGTTTCATCCGGGTACTCCGGTTTCCTCCCCCGGTCCAAAGACATGCATGGTAGGTTGATTGGCATCTCTGTAAAATTGTCTGTAGTGTGTGTGTGTGTGAGTGAATGAGAGTGTGTGTGCGCCCTGTGATGGGTTGGCACTCCATACAGGGTGTATTCTGCCTCGATGCCTGATGACGCCTGAGATAGGCACAGGCTCCCCGTGACCCGAGAAGTTCGGATAAGCGGTAGAAAATGAATGAATGAATGAATGAATGAAAGACACAAAAGCACACAATCAAGGAATTCTTTCACAATTTGTAGCTTTTATCATCACACAGCCCTAAATCTGTGGTCGATGTACAAAACACAGTTTGTAAGAATTGCAGAGACTCTGAGATAATTATTAATAAATGGGATGAATAATAAATAATCCAAACAATTTATTCTCCTGCTCTACATACTGTAGATGATGTTCCTCCACAGCCTGCACCTTTCTCACATCGGTGTGTGTCTCTAAAGACGAGCCCACCGTCTGACTTCAGCATCCACACTCGAGAGGTGCTGGGAGGGTGAGCTCAGAATTTATTCTAACTTCTAAACTATGCTGTAAGATATATTACATTTAAACAAAAAATCAATCATATGAACAGGAATCGTCTCGACATCTTCTAGTGTGATTTTTTCCTGGTTTATAACAACACGATTAAAGGACAACGATGGCCGTGCATTCATGAGTACAAATAAACGCAGGAATGAAATGACTTTTCTCATATTTTAGTGGTCGGTTTGGCAAAGTGCACAAATGCACAGAGATTAAAAACGGGCTTAGACTGGCAGCGAAGATCATCAGTACCAGATGTGCCAAAGAGAAGGTGAGTGCTGATTCCTTTACTTCACAGACTTCCTTTCAGTACAACTGTCAAGGTGAGCGGAAGTGAACTGTGGATCTTTCCGTGTTTGGCAGGAAATGGTGCTGAATGAGATCGAAGTAATGAACCAACTGAGTCATGCCAACATCCTTCAGCTGTTTGATGCCTTCGAGACCAAAAATCAAGTAGTGCTGGTTCTGGAGTAGTGAGTATTAACCTAGGCAAGGTTATCGTCTAGGTTTAATGATCGTTCATTTATTCGTTCATTTTCTACCGCTTATCCGAACTTCTCGGGTCACGGGGAGCCCGTGCCTATCTCAGGCGTCATCGGGCATCGAGGCAGGATACACCCTGGACGGAGTGCCAACCCATCGCAGGGCACACACACACTCATTCACTCACACACACACACACTATGGACAATTTTCCAGAGATGCCAATCAACCTACCATGCATGTCTTTGGACCGGGGGAGGAAACCGGAGTACCCGGAGGAAACCCCCGAGGCACGGGGAGAACATGCAAACTCCACACACAAGGCGGAGGCAGGAATCGAACCCCCAACCCTGGAGGTGTGAGGCGAACGTGCTAATCACGATCAATTAAATGAAAATTGAGTAAACAACCCATTTTTTGTCACTTTGTGTTCATACGTCTAGCATTATTTGCTTTTTGTTACTCAACTCAAAGCCTTTACCTTCCCTCATTTTACTAGATCAGATCAAACCAGTTGTAGATCGGAGACTATAATTTGTCCCTGTGTGTGATTGTATGTGCACTGCGCCATGAGATGGATCGTGTCGGGGTGTATTCCCACTTCACACCTAGTGTTCTAGGGACAGACTCCAGATCCACCTGCATCCTGACCTTTTATCATTCATTAATCATTTGTATTTATTTATTTTAATTTTATTCACCATGATTTCTAAAATAATGAGAATAACAAATAATCAGGAATATCTCTCATTTGTTATTATTATTTTTTAAACTGATCACTATTCAGAATTCTAAACAACGTTCAAGGCTTTTTATTGAATAACACCTGAGGTTATCTCTGGAAAAAAAATTGTCCATAGTGTGTGTGTGTGTGTGTGTGTGAATGAGAGTGTGTGTGTGTCCTGCGATGGGTTGGCACTCCGTCCGGGGTGTATCCTGCCTCGATGCCCGATGACGCCTGAGATAGGCACAGGCTCCCCATGACCCGAGAAGTTCGGATAAGCGGTAGAAAATGAATAAATGAATGAACACCTGAGGCTCAGGTCAGTGGTTATATAAAGACATTTTGAATGACCTGCAGTGTGGAAGGAGGGGAGCTGTTTGAGAGGATTGTGGATGAGAGCTGCCCCCTGACCGAGGTGGACGCCATGGTGTTTGTGAAGCAGATATGCGAGGGGGTCCATTACATGCACCAGATGTACGTCCTTCACCTCGACCTAAAGGTATGACCCAATGTTAGACATTCATCACAAGTGGAACACAAGTGTTAATCTTTTACAAGTGTCTTGCAAGTGTTAATGTCTTACGAGCTGCTTCGCTTTCAGCCAGAGAACATCCTTTGTGTGAATCGGTCCAGCCATCAGATCAAGATCATCGACTTTGGGCTTGCCAGAAGGTACAGTATTAATCTCTTTCACATAAGCACCAATAAATCTGATAGTAACAGATCTACATTAGTAATTAGATAGTAAGTACTGTAGTAAACTACGGTAATAAATATATTTCTCAGTAACAAGATGGGAGACATCGAACATCATCTTTTTCACGTCCCACTCCACAGTCCGCAGTTAATATGAAGCTCATACAGTATGAGCGTACGCAATTCAAGAATTTGTAGAAATTTGTAGAATTTAAGATTTTTTCATAAGTATTTCTGTACTTCATATACAAAAAATGTTTCATTTCAAAGTAAATGGTGACGTCAAACCCGTTTCTGCTCTCTGAGATCCCCCGAGTGCTTGTTATATCAGATTTGCTGCAGAAAAATAATTCATTTGTTTATACTGACTGAAAATGGTTTGCTGAATGTAAAAATATAACGATGAGTCGATTTAAATTCAGCCGGTGGAACAGAACGCGAGTATCGAGATAAAAATTAGCCTGTAGCTTAAAAAAAGTAGTTTTGTATGAACTGTAACTGTTTAATCAGGTGAATAGTGACACAGATTTAATGCAGCTCTACACAGATTTCCTTTCCTATTATCACATTTATTTTAAGTATTTAATTAAGTTTGTTTTGCCATTTTTCATCGTCGCAAACTATAGCTAATATTTTTCATCCTCAAGTTGTCTCGGTTTTCATTTTATGCCGAAAAAAGGAAAGATAACACACTGAATGAAGTCGTTTAAATAAACAGTTGAATGATTTGTTAACTGCTGATTGTAGGTCTAGAGGTCATGAAAGACATTTACAGTATTAAAGAGGAGGTAAACAAACCATAATGACTGCAGCTGCTTCAGATCAGATTTTCTTTCATCCTCATAAGCATCGGCTCTTTCCTCCTGTAGGTACAAACCACGAGAGAAGCTCCGAGTTTCATTCGGGACACCTGAGTTCCTGGCACCAGAGGTGGTCAACTTTGACTTTGTTTCCTTCCCTACAGATATGTGGACACTAGGAGTTGTCACATACATGCTGTAGGTTACACACACATTTCCTAACTCAACTTTTTGCAGATTTGCAAAGTTAAATTTAGCAAATGTTTTGATTTATCAATCAGTCAACCGACTATACTGAGACTGCGAGAGAGTAAGAGAGAGAGAGAGAGAGACAGAAAGAGAGAGAGAGAGCGAGAAAGCAAAAGAGAGAGGGGGGGGGACAGAAAGAAAGAGAGAGTGAGTGATAGAGAGAGAGAGAAAAAGAATGAGAGAGAGCGAGAGAGAGAGACAGAAAGAGAATGAGAGACAGCGAGAGAGAGAGAAAGAAAGAGAGAGCGAGAGGGGGAGAGAGAGTGACAGAAAGAGAATGAGAGAGAGAGCCACACGTAGAAAGAGAATGAGAGAGAGAGAGACATTAAGAGAATGAGAGACAGCGAGAGAATGAGAGAGACAGAAACAGAATGAGAGAGAGACACACAGAAAGAGAATGAGAGAGAGAGACAGAAAGAGAATGAGAGAGAGAGCGAGAGAGAAAGACAGAAAGAGAATGAGAGAGAGGGGGAGAGAGAAAGAGAGAGACCGAGAGAGAGAAAGGCCATGATTGTTGTTTTGTAGAAAAAGACGTGTAAAAAAAGTAATACACAAACCTAAAAAAGTCTTATGAATTCATGTGTGAATAACGACCTCCTTAAATAAGTACAAGTATTAGTTAATTAATGCAGGGATAAACTAACTAACTGCACATCACTGAATGGTGCTGGATTGCTATCAGTAATTTCACGTGTCCTGCTTTGAACCCTGGGGCACTAGGACACGGGGATCTGCTCCTGGAGCCTTCAGAAGTAAACTCAGTAACTTTTATTTATTTTTCTGATACTATTATCTATTAACAATTACAACTAGAATCTTCTACAAGATTATTTTCCCATGTTTTATTCCCAGATAGTTTGTATGTTTTGTAATTTACCTCTGTGTTAATTAGTACATTAACTAACGAACATGGACTAATGTGCACATTAATGAAGTTAATAAGATAAAAACAAGCAGTGTGTCGTGTGACCAAGAAACCGCAAAAGTCCTGAAAACTTTCCCATAATAAAAAATATACTCACTCTTACAAAACACTGACAGTAGAGACTCCTTCCATAAATGTTAAACAAACTCCTCCTTATACCCAAAAATCAAAAACTTAAAAAAAAAAAAAAAAAGGTGCCAAAAGAAAAATAAATAAATAAAGGTGATAACATAATAAGATATAATTTTATTTGTCCCACAGTGGGGAAATTTCTGTGTTACTGCGGCAAAGAAAAAATATGCAAATGTAAAGTATAAAAATATTATAAATATATATAGAACAGTCTATAAATACAAAAGAATAAAAAAAAACAATACAGTTGCACTTTCAGGCAAATTGCACTAGGAAATATTGCACAGTGTAAAAAATGGTGCTATCGCACAAAAAATGTAAGTTATTGTTATTGCACAGTTTAAAAAAACAATCTTATCAGTGTGCATTAAGGTGGCTGGTTCACTGGGAGAAGCTCTGATTACAGTATACAGTCTAATAGCAGCAGGGAGAAAAGACCTTCAGTATCGCTTCTTCTGACACTTAGGATGTAACAGTCTGTCACTGAAGGAGCTGCTCAAAGATGAAACCGTTCCGTACAGGGGGTGAGAGTCGTCCTTCATTAACGATGATACTTAGCTACAAGCTTCTTTCTTCTGTACAATGTCCAGGGGAATACCCAGGACTGTGCTGGCCTTCCTTATCAGCTTGTCCAGTCTCTTCCTGTCTGCAGTAGAGACGCCAGCAGACCACTCCGTAGAACATGGCTGAGGCCAACATAGAGTCAAAAAAGGTCTTTAGTAATGTTCCCTAGCTACTGCCAAGAAAAAAAAAAAAACAAACAAAAAAAATATAAATGTGCCAAGAAAAATCAAAAACTGGGGAAAATAAAATAAATAAATCTAGGTGCCAAGAAAAAATAAAATAAATAAATATATATATTTTTAAAAAGTGCCAAGAATAAATAAATAAATATGACAAGAAAAATCAAAAACTGAAAAAAATTACAAATAAAATAAATAAATATTTTAAAAAATTATATATATATATATATATATCAGTGCCAAGAAAAAAAATAAAGATGACAATACAAATTTAAATAAATAAAGGTGCCAAGAAAAGAACCTGTTAGTAAATGTTTCTTAAAAGAACCCATTTTTCCCAAGATCTATTTTTTTTTATAGTCTAAAGATGATTTTTTCCAATACAGAAAACTTTGTGCGTGCAGTCGTCCAGCTAGTGAAATTGTGCCAAACGTTTTTCTCTTTGCTTACAGATTAAGCGGCCTTTCTCCATTTCTGGGTGACGATGACAGCGAAACCCTAAACAACGTATTAACAGTAAACTGGTACTGTCATATATTACATTAACATCCTGAATATATTTAACAGAATCTCTGTAGTGTTTACATTCTGTATATATACTCTATTATGTACAGTACATAATAGAGTAATAGAGGGGAAGTCGTGGCATAATGGTTACAGAGTTTGACTCCTAACCCTAAGGTTGTGGGTTCGAGTCTCGGGCCGGTGATACCACGACTGAGTTGCCCTTGAGCAAGGCACTGATTCCCCCCCAACTGCTCCCAGGGCACCGCAGCATAAATGACTGCCCACTGCTCCGGGTGTGTGTTAACGGTGTGTATGTGTTCACTGTAGTGTGTGTGCACTTTGGATGGGTTAAATAAAGAGAACAAATTCTGAGTATGGGTCACCGTACTTAACCGTATGTCACATGACTTTTACATGAGTGCTTATTAAATGAACCCAAAATAATAATAATAATAATAATAATAATAATGATATTATAATATAGAGTTAAAGAGAAGCTGTTATACTCCTTTAATAAACATATATGCAAAACAAATCTATGCATAGAACATTTTAGACAAATTTTCCTAAATTTCGTGATTGAATTCTGTATAATTTATGCTTCCAGGCTTGGGAGTAAGTTTCTAAAGCTTTCTCTCATGCCTCACACAGTAATGGTTTTAATTTATGTTCATTTTAAACATTTACTGACAGAAATCACTACCTTCCTGTAGACTTCTGTTAGAAGTAAATTTTGATTATTTTTGGATTGTTTTTTTTTTGGTTATTACAGACACAATCCATATTTGTGGTCATTCTTGAAAAACGCTGAAATTTGTTTCATGTGATATTTATTATCAGTGTCATTTCCCTCTGCAGGTATTTTGACGAGGAGACGTTTGAGCATGTCTCAGCTGATGCCAAAGACTTCGTCTCCAACCTGCTCATCAAAGAGAGGGGGTAATGTTTTAGCACCTTTAGGATCGCTAGATGTTGGAGCTTGGAAATATGTCATTTCCAACCTCTAAGTGAAAAAAAAAATCCTGGATGTCTTCATTAAACCTTGTCTTTTATTTACTCAGCCTGAGCAACAATAACTCCTGAACTAGCAACAATCTGGCCAGCTAACATTAGAGATGTAAATAACTGTGGTCAGTGTTATCGGTTTATGCACTTACATGTCGATTCACCTAAAGAAAATACTACAATATATTTAAAAAAAAAATTAATCTAAAGAGATCTAAATATATTAGAATTTAAAGAGTCAAATACAGTGGCATTTAAGCGGTGCGTTGTTTTATCGTCGCTGGCAGTCTAGCAAGTGACATATTCAAATAAAAATATTATTTGGTACGTATTCAAACATACAGAGTACAACATGTGAAACGCTTTATCCACAGTCTGCGTCATGAAAATTGAATCGATTAGAATAATAAAAAAAAGGTAAAAATAAAAAACTGGTGGGAAAGGGTATGGAAAAACATGAAAAAAATTGCGATCGTTTGTAAATTTCATTGTTTTTCAAAGGATAAAATCATGGATTAAAAAACAAAAACAAAGAAAAAATGGATAAAACATTTGAAAAACATAAAAGTAATCAGTTGATTTTTTAAAGAAAGTTCAGAGGCAACTTTCTTTAAAAAAGTTAGCTGTCGGCAGTCCACGTTTCGATCTCACGTTATGTTTGCTAATCCAAGTTGATCGTTATAAAAGGCTAATTGATTATTAGAAAACCCTTTTGCAATTCTGTTAGCACAGCAAAAAACTGTTGTACTGATTAAGAGAGCATTAAAATGGCCTGGAGCTTAAGGAGGTGTGGGTATGTTTACAGGCTCAGAGAACTTTCTTTTCTTTTTTTTTTCATAGTATGAACTAGGCTTCGGTGTACAAATGGAAAACAGGGAAATTTCCAAATGATCCTTTTAAGGAAACTTTTAAGCAGACATGTATATGAATGCAGATGTGTGCTGTTATATGTAGTCTAGTATATACCGTGCAAGAAATAATAGATAAATAGATGTAGTGTGTGTTGTGTAGATAAGTCGATATCGCTATCTTCCCCGCCGTTTGCTGTAGATATGTGGAAGGTCAGGGAGCTTTGCAGATGGTGCAGCTGACCATACTACCCTCTGGAGAGCTTGACAATGATGTCATGTAAACATGGCTGCTCACTCCTTCAGAAGTAAATGCGAACGATCCGAATGTATTAATAAGTCGGTAATAAAGGAGGTATTAAATATGTTATACATCATTATGGATTCTGTAGCGTTTATCTTCACATTTTGGTGTTTGGGACTATGAGGTGACTCATTAGGTGAAAACCCCTGGCAAGGAATCTGGCTCTATCATCTTGCATATTAGTTATAAGTATACAATTTATGTACGTATACAATATACATAGCTATGAGGCAGGCCGGACAAATTATCCTCACTTTTTTTTTTTGTATTTTCACAGTGGACGTCTTAGTGCTGCTCAGTGTCTTAAGCACCCCTGGCTGAATAATATATCAGAGAAAGCAAAGGGAAGCAATATTATCCTAAAGTCGCAGGTTCTTCTCAGGAAATACATGGCCAGGCGGCTGTGGAAGGTAGAAAAAAATACGTTCATGCA
Source organism: Tachysurus fulvidraco (assembly GCF_022655615.1). Classification (NCBI taxonomy): domain Eukaryota; kingdom Metazoa; phylum Chordata; class Actinopteri; order Siluriformes; family Bagridae; genus Tachysurus; species Tachysurus fulvidraco. The sequence goes on from NC_062540.1 coordinate 18,213,194, forward strand.
TGCGAAATAATATAATAATAATAATACATAATAATCTTATGCTCTCTCTGTGTGTCTCCCCTTATAAACCCGTCTCTCTCATTTTATACAGAAAAACTATATCGCTATAGCTGCAGCCAACAGGTTTAAGAAGATCGGCAGCTCGGGATCACTCACATCACTGGGAATTTGACGTTCTTCTTCACTGACTTGCACCAAACTTAACGTTATTTTTATCATGCCCACCGTTACCGTTATTGCTCAGGAGATCGTTTTAATATCGAAAGATAAACTGAAGTAATGTTAGTTCTATAAATAGATTTTATTCCTGCCTCATGCACAGAGTTTCCAGGAAAGGCTCCAGAGACACCATGACCCTGATCAGAAAAAAAAAGTGGTTACTAATGTTTGCAATGTTTGACATTTAGCTCAAGTGACATCACAGTTCCCAACAGCAATGAATATGAAGTAATACATAACTAGCAATAAAGGGGAACAGTGTTTTAGTGAGCATGTTTGCCTGCAGGTTTGGGGTATGATTCCTGCCTTTGAACCTGTGTTTGGAGTTTGCATGTTCTCCCATTGCTTTGTTTGGTTACCTTACCCAGCACAAAGACACGTTGTAGGTTGATCGGCATCTCTAAATTGTCTGTATTGTGTCTATAAATAAATAGACAATAAACACCACATGGAAATCACTTCATCAGACTATATAAATGACTACGTATTGTAACACTGGTGTATTGATACTGATTGATTCCCTACTATCCCATGGCACTCAAGGCACAAGGCAGATAAAGGGTGTCGACACATTGCAGGGTACAATCACACACCAGGCCATTTTAGGGATGCAAATGCATGTCTTTGAACCCGAGTATAAAACTGGAGTATCGAGAGGAAACCTCCAAAGAACATGCAAACTTCCTGATGAAAGGGTTGAAGTGGGAATTGAACCACCAACTGCAGAAGTGTAGGGCAATCGTGATGACCACTACCACCGTGCCCTTCTTCACATATCTGACCCTTATTTTTCAGCATTTACCCTTATGTTGACTTTACCTGAGTTTTTCCTCTCAAAACTTACTCACAGCTATGTTCCATGCACCATGACCCAACACTGGAAAAGGGACTTCCGATATGCTTTGTTTCCTTGTTTCCTTTCTTCTGTGGAAATAGCTGTAATAAATAATGTCTGTTAGTGTTCTAGCCATCATGATTATTTTTTCTAAAAGGTCAAAGTTTAGTTTCCATTATATGCTTTAGATTTGCAATTCTCTCTCTCTCTCTCTCTCTCTCTCTCTCTCTCTCTCTCTCTCTCTCTCTCTCTCTCTCTCACACACACACACACACACACACACTCACTCACTCAATCTCTCAGTATTCTATGTATATTGCTATAACCTAAGTTTCCTCAGTGTCTTCATTTGTAATCTTGATATGTATTGGAATAAAATATGGATAGACCTTATAAGGTGCTTATGATGTTTCTGAACATACAATTTGATTCTTTCAGAAGGTGGATAAGATCTACAATTAACAATTTCTTCCATTTCTGTTTATCTGCTGTTTCTGTATATTGTATATAGAATCAGACACGTGTAATGCCACAGTGAACACTATATTATTCAACTGGATCTATTGTCACAGTTATGCAGAGTAAAACTCAGCATAACAATTCCGGTGGCCTCTTCATCTTCTTCCTGGTTGAAGTACAGTATTATAGACATGCCAGGCAACTTTTGTTGATCTATTTGTCTTTATGAACCAATTTCATCAAACAGATTTAAAGAATAAGTGTCCAGACACATTAACGAACAAGCCAAAGACGAAAGAACAAAGACCTTCAAACATTAGGAAACAGGAACTGATACTTAAAAAGGAGAACACATGCAACTAGTGTTAAACAACTTTAGTGTTTAACGCAGGAAGTGTGTAATAAAAAGTACATGGGAATAAATGTTTGTGAAAGGTGCTTCATTAAAAGAAAGGAAACGTCCCTTAAATACAGCAAGGCTCGGTGTGGGGAGATGACCAGAGATCAGTCAGAGGGAGAAACTAGAAAATGTTTAACAATATCTAGAGTATGATGGGGGCGAATAAGTGGTTCAGAAATATTTCTTAGCTCATGCAGTTATTTTTTCTAAAATCTTTAAATCTAAATTTAATTAGAATGCAGCTGTAAGGTGATGGATCTCATGTATATATACAGCTAGGGGGAAAATACATGAATTCTCTCTGGAGAGATAAAATGCTGATCAATAATCGTTATATGATATTCATAGTATATGGTAGTTTAGTGATTAGCATGTTTGCCTTTGAGTGCTAGATGATTCATATATATCTCATGCTTAGGGGTTTCCTTTGGGTGCCCTGGTTTCCTCCTCCAGTCCAAAGACATACATTGTAGGCTATTTGGTGTCTCTAAATTTGGACATAGTCTGTGCAATTGTGCTTTGTCCAGAGTGCCCCTAGCCGTGTGGCTAAAGACCTCTGGGATCGAATCCCGCAACCCTATCTAGGATAATCGGTAAATAAAATAGATGGATGACTGATAATCATAGAACAAACTGAAATATCTGTGCAAGAAGCAATAGGAATCGAACTGAAAAGCCTACAGGTAACGCAGGATCTCTTAACAATTCCCTATTTCAGCTCATCCTACTTTTCTGAGTCTGCAAGCTCTTGCTCAAGGACACAACCTTAAAGTAGAAGTATGAATTAAGCCAGCACTTTATGTCAATGATTTCTATCATATATTACACTGGGCAATACAATTTAGATACTAGAAGAAAATGTCATTTGAATTTTGTTGGGAATCTATATAAGACAAAACAGGGCTACCACTATTACACTTATCCATTATTATCTACATTATCATCACATTAATATCTATATTTAATAGATGGAGAAAGGCTATCCCAAAAAAAGGCTTCACATACAGGCATCAGAACACTCCTAGAATAAATAATAATTTTTTTAACTAGGTTTGTAAAGTTTGTCACGACAAACTTTGATGTTGGCTTTGACGAGGCAAGTATTCGCAAAGGCCAGTGCTTTCTGGAGGTGAGTGGACAAAAGGGTCAGTGTTAATTTTGGAGGCAAGTGGACAAAAAGATAGGGTGCCAAAACATTTGGAGGAAAGTGGAGACAAGCATGTGACGTCATCCGAATACTCCTGAGGAAGTTCCCCTCATTGTTCTGAGTATTTTGATATGTCAAATGTCCATGTTGTAAAAGGTTTTTTGATTTAGCATATTTTGGGGGCGGGGCTGCGGCACAACCGAAAGGCCAGTCGGTACACCGATTTAAACCTTTGTTCAGAGTATCACCCTAAAGGAGCTGGCCGGTGTAGATATTTCGAAAGCTTGATGAGTTATAAACCTCCAAATTTTATAATGGGAGTCGGGGGGGGGGGCATTTTGAGACCCGGTACCGGAAGTACCGGTACTCGGGTCACTTAGAAAAGTAATAGCAACAAACTTCAGACCAGGGTCTACAACATATCCGAATTTGGTGCATGTGGCTCGAAAGCCCTAGGCCACATTAAATTTTATAAATTTTTGTCTAAGCTTAAATAGGAAAACAGAATGTTGGCTTCTACAAAGCCAACATAATTATGCCGTTTTTCATTTCACTGCTTGGGAAAAGCCATCAAGATTAAACAAATATCAGGTATCTGTTTAGCATAGCTAAAAATCGACTCCCTTTTTAATAAGCTCCACTCTTCAGATGGGAAGGCTTTCCACTGATATTGGAGCATGGCTGTGGTGACTTGTGATCATTCAGCTACAGTACAAGAGCATTAGTAAGATGTAGTAAGAGTGAGGAGGTCTGGGGTTCAGTCGGTCTTCCAGTTCATCCCAAAGATGTTTATTGGGGTTGAGTCAGAGTCATGGCTCAATGAAGGACACTCACGTTCTTCCACTCCAACCAAACACACCATGTCTTTAAGGAGCTATGTGCTTTGTACACAAGGACATTGTCTTGCTGGAACAGTGTTTGGGCCTTTGTAGTTCCAGTAAAGGGGAAACTTTTACCAAAGCTGCACTATGATCAAGAAGCATTAACACAGACAAATAGACTGAGGGTTGTAATACATATTCAATATCTGTCTCTGTTTTGTGATACTAAAGTCTTAAATCTGGACTGAAATTATTAAGGTATGAATGTCTAATGCATGAATGTACATTCTATAAGATCGGCCCTTTTTTTTTTTTTACAAGATTGACATATTTAAGATCACTATATTAATATATATTATCAACAATATATATTTTTATAGTTAAGGTTTGCTTTCTTGATCCAAGATCAAGGTCTTAATACATGCAATTGTTTTTGTAAACGAGTGACCATCCTGTAATAATGATTTCATACTAATCCGATTTAGCAAGAGAGAAGATGTAGAGCAGTTCAGGGGAAATAGATCAGATTGCCCAATTAGCTCACAGGAAGTTTCATTGGTCTCTATCTCCATAATGGCTATATTAGCCTAATGTGGTTTAAACCACTTAAGCTGCCTTCAGTACTAACACAGTGTATGTAGACATACTATTTGACCCACCGGAACTTAATCAGTCTCTTAGCTTGTTTGATTTTATATAGCAAATGTATAGTAACCTAAAATGTCTTTAGCCTTGCTGTATGTAAATTGTAGAACAATTTGCCCCCTCTCTCTGTGAATAACACAGATGACCGGGTCTTATCTATATTGACATGTCTTTCCACTTTGCTATGGCTATTTCAGCTAGTTAGCAGTTTGATGGCCTGCAGGTCCAGCCTGTGTTCATAAAAGGTCAGAGCAGCCATTACGGTAACCAGCCTAAATGATCATATGCTTTAACAAACAGCATGGGTTTCAAAATTGTCTTCCTATTGTTGCATGGAAGCATATTGCGAAGTAAGTCAGTAAGGTCAAATTTCATGTTTCTTGGAGTTCCAGGAAAAGTTACAGTTCAGTCCCCAACACAGATTTCACTAGTATACTCCCTCCACCATGCTGCATGACTGGGATGACTTTTACTGTAGTTGTTGGCAGTGGTGCCTTGTACTTACTAAACATAACACTGACTCATCTTTATGAAGTGTGAAGCAGGTATGTAAACCATGAGATGGCAGCAGTGTGTTTTTTTTTATAAGCCAGAGCCATTTCAGTTTCAGGTTGTATAGTATTTTTGGTCACCAGTTTGAGAGTTTTGTATAGGTCATGTGATTTTCTTGAACACAAATGATCACAGTGGACTGGTGGGAAGGTAAAGTTTGGAAAATTCTTTGTAAATCATTTCCAAAGGCTTGAAATATCTCATGATTTGCACGACATCACATTTCCTTCGTGAATAGAAAATGATTTAAACATCAAACGATTTAAAGAGTTGACAATGATGAGGCTGATATAGTTTTAATCATTTACTTTGACTTTTGAAACCTGATTCAGTGTTATGCAGATGTCAAATACTTCACCTTTTATCACTCTGTATTTTTACCGATGCCGTTGCAGTTATCGGATCATTTACAGAGAACAAATGATCAATGATCAGGAATCACAGATTTCATACAATGATCTTTATATGTGTTCTTTCCTAAAACAAGTCATTATATGAGTAATGCATTAATTCACTCCTGAGCCTACATTCACTCCTGAAATCCTGGATATTCCTGGACACACTCACTAACATGAAGCTGAGCCCACCTACCTTACCTTACCTTACGGCATGTTTTCTGGCAGGTACAAATAAACTATAGAAATCCATCCAGACACAATGACAACATACACAGAAATACAGGCTGTATAGAAATGTTTACATTTATGACAGTTTATTTATTTATTACTGTTAAGGCTAATGACACCAGAAGTGAGAGTAGTCACTGACTAACACTGTCAAGCATTTTATTGTATTTATTTGTTCCTTGGTATAAAAAGGTGCATTGATGTGGTGCTTAGAAGACAGATACTACACCTGAACCTTGGGCATGTGGTAGCCTAGTGGTTAAGGTGTTTGGCTACCTCTCTCCTTTAGTTTCTTTCTTTCTCTCTCTTTTCTCCTATTTTTCTAATTTTTTTCTTTTTCCCTTCTTCCCCACCCAAAACACGCTATTGTTCCCCAGCTTTAACATGGTGATCAAGTTGTCAGGCTACCGATCGAAAGGTCGTGAGTTCGAATACCCAGGTCTACCAAGCTGCCACTTTTGGGCCCCTGAGCAAGGCCCTTAACCCTCAATTGCTCAATTGTATAAAAATGAGATAATGTAAGTCTCTCGAGATAAAGGTATCTGCTAAAATAATGTAAATGTGAACGTAACCCTCTTTCAGAAGGGTTTAGAACAGAGATATATTATATATTATATATTTTGTGTGTGTATAAATAACTTAACACTCCCTGAAACTAAGTTTAATGCATTTTCCTTACTGTGGAAGTTAATGACTAAGCAAACAGTAAATGACGACATGAGCATGATTGTGTAGCGGATGAGGGTGGAGTGAGTGACCATTGCCATTTTAAAGAAGCACGACAACGCAGAAGGTTCTTTATCCTTGTTTACCGCTTTATTAAAGCTTTTAGGTGAGTGTTTACATTCGTGTGTTTTAACCTGGATACACATCTAATCTTTTAACGTAGATTTACTTTCTTTTCGGGAATACTTCGTTCTGCTGGGAAGTTGTTCTTGGGTGGTCGTTTTCCATGATGAAATAACATTTGTTTATGTTTTGGGTGTTTAAATCGAGTTATGAGAATCGAATCTGTCGTTGTGAATACAGCGTTATGTTTGTGTCGTATTGAGAATTGTATGTACTTTAAAAAAAAGAGAGAAAAATCTCTCTCTCTCTATTTTTTTCATTCTTATTAATAATACGTTCACTATTTTTTTTCTACCAAAAAAATAAATAAAACGATGTTCGTTTTGTATGATAAACGTTGTACGAGTTAAAGATGAAACTTTCACTCGGATTCTAACCTGAAGTGTTAGTTATAGAGTAAAAACAGTGTTTTTTAACACGAAGGTCTGTAAAACACAGATTATTTTAAGATGGAGGAATAAGACCTCCCTTTTAACCCTTAGCATCGTCATAAACAGTAAAACGAATTGTATACAAACACGATCCGAACGTAATGAATCTGAATGTTTGAAATATTTGAGCATTTACCTGATCATAACGTTATTACTGCGTATGCGAGTTGCCGTTAAAATGAACAAACGCCCATCTGTTCATGTTCAGGGAAAGAGTTAAATTCACGAGAGTCGAATCCTGCTTTTCATCGATTCGACTAAAATTCATGCGAAAGACACGGTTATGAAGTATTAAAAGCAGGTTATGAAGTATTAAAAGCAGACAACCGGTTTTTGTTATTTTATTATTATTATTTTACTTCAAGATGAACCGATTCATTCGAACCGATTCATTCGAACCGATTCAGTCTTCACTAAAACAACTCTGTATATAGAATTAATAATAAAACAAAACATTTTACTTGAATTCCCTCATCACCATCAGGTACTCAGATATACTGTAGGTGTGTTGGTATGTGTTTACAGTGGATAGACACCTAAATGCTCATTCTTCCCACTTTCAGGACCTGTTTTTTTTTTTTTTTTTGTATTTATTTCTAGAACAGAGGTCTCCCTATTAGTCATACTGTAAAGGTCATTGGTTATTGGTTAAGGGACTAATAGGATTACTCATGAGGGCTGAGAGATGCTCATTAAACAGGACTAGGTGTAACGTAGTGGAATTTGCATAATTCCAAAGTGGCTTAAAGTTGAAGCAAAATCCAGTCCAAACAGTTCAGGATTAAAGGACTTGCTCAAATCCTCAGCAGTGGCTCTCTGGCATCTTTACGATTTGAGCTTGTTATCGATACAGATCAGATCCTGAACTGCAGAACAGCGAGCCACTGCACCATCTTTAATGAGGTTGGTTAGGACATTTGTAGGTACACAGTATTCAGCATTGAGATCCATGACACCAGTAATGCAGCTAAATCCAGATATCACACAGTTACCATGAAGACAGATTTGTAGTTTATATACATCTTGTCTTTTTTCCCCCTTTTTTCAGAATCCAAATTTAAAGAACCATGGAGGGAGGAATGAAGTGTGTGAAGTTCCTGGTATTTTTCTTCAACTTTATCTTCTGGGTAAGTCTTTAGTCTTTTTTTTTATTATTATTGAGGAACTAGGGGGCCAGGATGTATGGTCTGATTCACACATTTGTGGTTTCATAGTAATACTATTGTGTCGTACTTATAAATACTTGATACCCTCTTCATACACTTTTTTTTGGAGTGGAATTGCTGTGAAAATGTTGACACAGTCAGATCCGTGTAATTTTGACACCACCCATGTGATTATCCAGAGGGATGGATGATCGAACCTCCGGTGATAACTTTAACCCTGATGACTGAAATAATACACTAGATAGTCATCACTAATTCCTGTATAAATACTCCAAAAACACTAACATTTCCATTTCATTTTAATTTAGTGGTGGAATAAGAAATTTTTTTTTTGTCTTCCTGAAATGTGAACTCATTTACCAAGAGTCCACTTCTCTGTCTAATCTGTGTTGAAAGAGCTACGTTCTTGCAGTCAGACATCACTTGATGTTTAGAATTGAGGGCTTTTTTTCCCACATATTATGATTATTAGCACTATTACATTGCTCACATGTTTTCATTCTGTAAGTAAGTAAGCAGGGAAGTTGCATTGGATTTAGGAATGACATTGATTACCTTCAGTTTGTGTCTTTTTGGACACTAAAAAGAACTCGTTCCAACTTTAGAGGAAGTTCGTCTTAAATTACGGTTTGAACAATGCATCACGACTTACCAACAACAGCATGTGATGCAATTCAGTTTTATTTTTTTTCTATAGCACTCTTTACTATGGACGTTATCACAAAGCTTTACAGAATTATAAGACTTTAGAATAGAAATGACAAAGTTTAAAATGAACTTTATATTTAGTCCTAATAATCTGTTCCTAAGCATGAGGCAAACAGACTCAAGAGGGAGCCTCAGAAACTCATCCTTGTACTGTTTATAATCAAGTGGGTTTGTGTACCCAGGAGCTTTTGAGCAGCTTATAAATCAGTGTAATTTCTAAGTTCATTATAGATTTAACACTAATTCCTTCTTGCTGAAGCCATCAGATGTTCAGTGATGGAGACCCAAGTGCAAAACCGACTGCCGCTACAGAAGTCCAGAAGTGCGATGTTTTGTTTGTAATGCCCTGATCAGGGGTGAAACTGACCCTCAGTATCACGAAGAAAATCATTTCTCATTTCTAAATTTCTAATGATTGCTGCATGTTGGACAGCAGAAAGAAAAGTCACGTTCAATACGTCACTGATACGTAAGAGCCGATCACCTTTCATCTTTTATGTACAGTAAATTGTCGGTCATATGTACAGTAAGTTGTCAGTCATGTGCTGAACGTTTGTTGACATTTTAAAGAATATTTATTATAATCCTTCTTGTAATTAAGTCCGTTATTTGTCTAAAATGAGTTTACTAAGTTATGTATAGATGTAGCTTGCTCGTTGGCCTGGAAATGAGCTAGCTAGTCCATAGTGTAATCTGTCTTCCTGAACACTCCTGATTCGCTTAATTAAATCAGCGAGGGAATTAATCTAAATCCTCTAAACAAACACAGATAGCCTACTGTTGCAGTGTTTACTTGCTTCATGCTAATGGCTTAATGTCAACTCACTGATCATTGGTGTGAGATTTCAGTGAAACTTTAATCTTCTCCCCAATCACTGTGACCGTTTCTCCACCAATTCATTCCCTGATGCTACCCAGATTGTCAGATCAGTATGCCAAGAGGCTTTATATATATATATATATATATATATATATATATATATATATATATATATATATATATATTACTATAATGGTCGTTTGCGTGGGAATAAGTCAGCTGACAAAGACGTAAAGGAACAAATTCGTAAGCCATCCAACACACATAAACCGAGGCACGAACTTTCTTTGGGTTTCGTGGTCTTAATTTCCTGTCTGACTTCCGTTTCCAAGCGAGCCGTCAGAGTTTTAAACGTGACCTCATCTTTTTTATTTTGACTATGAAACCTAACCATCCTGTTCTTCTGTATGCCATACATTTTAATAACTTTTATTTCTGTTCAAGAGTCTACAAGATCTCACTAGTCGTACTAGATCCGTTGGTGTAAAACATACTATGTTACGTGGGAAAAGCTAACCTCCAACACCCCCCACCACGTTTCCCCTGGAGCACTCTTGATGGTGAATGTGATGTAACCTTGTGACTAAGTTTCCTGAGGTGTTCTGACTGCATCATGTGAATGTGTCATGTGAGGCTCAACATTTTTCCGCCATCAGTAATTGGCAGTGCTTTGTGTGGTTGGAAAAAGAAAAGAAAAAAAAAAGAAAAAATCCTGGAAAAATGGAAAAGCCTCAGCTATGGAAACTAATTAGACAAAGTGGAGTAAGCTGAATTCCAGGAGTTCTGCCTCTGTGTGTCACCTGCTGTAAATATTTACACTGGTGTTGCCCTCTGTGCCCATATACTGTATAAGGATACGGACATAAAGGGTGAAGATCAGTGACAATAACCTGAGTTTGTTTTTCCGTTTGTGTTCACGTGTCAAAGTTAATGTGGATTTAAAGATAACGTGGATTTTCAGAATGGAAGGTGTTTTTGGGGTATTAGATAAAATTTCCACTGAGAAAATTGACTACATGGAATTCATTTTATTTTTATTTTACATTTTTTTAAGTAAACCTACGATTTAAGCCACTTTGTGGTTAAGGCACTAAGTATAGATCCACCGTGTATAGGGATTTGTGTTTTGCATTTTGTGAGTCACTCTCACAAGTTAGCGTGTGGATTTTTTTTTTTCTTCTGCGGTTGTGTGTATCAACACCACCAGCATCATTTTAGCAGCTTTGCTCTTTACAGCGACTCTCTGACCGCCATTTGTTTCGTTTTTGCTGCTTTATATCACTATCATATATATCGCAAACCGTCAGTATCACATGAGAGAAAACAGGAAGGAACTTGTTTCGCAGTCATTCATGAGGAAGTTAAAAAAGATTTAAACATAAAGATAAATTAATAAAATAAAAAAAGGATGTTGTAAGATCGTTGTGGTGTAATACGTTAGATTTTGAAAAAAATGCAAGGTGCACAACCTTTAAAAAAAAAAAAAACAACCTAATAATTATATTTCTAAATATTTTCTAATTTGTTTTAAGATTTAGGTGGAAAGTAAATTATTTTTCCTAACATTTAATAATGTGGGCATGTGGTAGCCTAGCCTAGCGGTTAGTGTTGGGCTACCAATCGGAAGGTTGTGAGTTTGATCCCAGGTCCACCAAGCTGTCACTGCTGGGCCCCTGAGCAAGGCCCTTAACCCTCAATTGCTCAGCTGTTTAAAAAGGAATGCTGTAAAATGGAAATGTAATAAAACAATAAATCAGACAATAAGTCTGACAAATGCTGTACATGTAAATGTAATAAAACAATAAATCAGACATTATTTTACATAATATTTTACAAAAAAAAAACAAAAAAAAACAACTTTGACACTTTTTCATTGTAACTTTGAACAATTGTTTTAAACTCATGGTATCTTAAGTATGTATCCTAGTGAACCAGCATTAGTGTATTCAATGTTAGAGATTTAAGCACTTATGTACGTCGCTCTGGATAAGGGAGTCTGCCAAATGCTGTAAATGTAAATAACTCCACTGTTTTAAAAGCAGTCAGTTATAACATTAACACAATTGACAGGTGAAGTGATCATCGATCATTATTGACCTTAATCATTGTTGATTATAATCTCGTTACAGCGCCACCTTTCATCAGGGCTTTGTATACAATAATAAAGCAGGGAAACAGTCAGTTTTTGAAGTTGATGTGTTCGAAGCAGGAAAACTGGACTAGCGTTAGGATCTGAGTGACTTTGATCAGATCATCTCCAAAACAGCAGGTCTCGTAGGAGTCCGCATGTCCCAGTATGCAGGGGTTAGTGCCGACTAAAACCGGTCAGAGTTAGAAAACCCGGGTCATGGGAGCCCAAGGCTTAATCATGTGTGAGGTGAAGGCTAGGAGAGCCACAGAAGAGCTACAAATCTCAGAAAAAGTGAATGCTGGCTGTGATAGAAAGGAGTCAGGACACACAGTGTATCACAGCGTGCTGTTTTTAGGGCTGTGTATCTGTAGAGCGGTCAGAGTCAGAGTGACCATGCTGACTCCTGTACAATGGGCAGGTCAACATCAGAACTGGATTATGGAGCAATAGAAGAAAGGGGTCTGGTCTGATCAACACGTTTTCTTTTACATCATGTGGTGTATGTGTGTGTGTGTCACATACCTGGAGAAGAGATGCCACCAGGATGCACTATGGGAAGAATGCAGAATGCCACTTCAAGGTGTTAACTTGACCTCCAAATTTCCTAGACCTCGATTTGTCCGAGTGTCTGTGATATGTGCTGGACAAATCAAATAAAGTAGGTTGTGAGAGTCCCCACCTCATATCTTACAGGACATAAAGGATCTGTGGTGCCAGATACCACAACACACTGCTGAAGGTCTGGTTAGGTCCATGCCTCAACATGTCAGAGCTGTTCTGGCAGCACAATGTGGACAGTTATTAGGCAGATGGTTCGAATGTCATGGCTGATTGTGTATATCATGTAGTTCTATCTGGTAAACCGTGTCTAGTTCGTGTGTATTTAGTTAGCATTTACAGCCTTCCCGCAGTATTGTAAATGTGTGTCAAGGTGTGTCCTGTAGAGCTTTCCTGATTACCTCCTGTGTATTTACCTACGGTCTGACATGGTCACGATGCCCTTCTCAAACACAACTCCTTTAGCAAATACAAGCTTGAGGAAAGTTAGAGCAAAAACCCTCAGCAGCGCAGCATGAGACTCGAAGTCTCCTTCATGCTTCAGGTAGAGCGTGTGAAGTGTGGGATGTGCTTTAGGAAAGGGCCATACCCAGAAATCATGCACGCATACACGCGCATTTCACACATGATCATATGACTGAGTAAATGTGGGGTCGTGTGAGTGTCCATTTGTAACGTTTTCCGAGGCGGCCATGTTTGTAGGCCAGGGTGCGTGTTGTTACTTGTTCACTACCACTACTTATGTTGGCTTTGTAGAAGCTTTCCTATTTAAGCTTAGATAAAAATTTATAAATTTAATGTGGCCTAGGGCTTTCGAGCCACATGTACCAAATTCGGATATGTTGTAGACCCTGGTCTGAAGTTTGTTGCTATTACTGTTCTAAGCAATCCGAGTACCGGTACTTCCGGTACTGGGTCTCAAAATGGCCTTCCCCCCCCATAGACTCCCATTATAAAATTTGGAGGTTTATAACTCATCAAGCTTTCGAACTATCTACACCGGCCAGCTCCTTTAGGGTGATACTCTGAACAAAGGTTTAAATTGGTGTACCGACTGGCCTTTCGGTTGTGCCGCAGCCCCGCCCCCAAAATATGCTAAATCAAAAAACTTTTTACAACATGGACATGTGACATATCAAAACACTCAGAACAATTAGGGGAACTTCCTCAGGAGTATTCGGATGACGTCACATGCTCGTCTCCACTTTCCTCCAAATGTTTTGGCACCCTATCTTTTTGTCCACTTGCCTCCAAAAGTAACACTGACCCTTTTGTCCATTCGCCTCCAAAAAGCACCGGCCTTTGCGAATACTTGCCTCGTCAAAGCAAGCATCAAAGTTTGTCGTGACGAACTTTACAAATCTAGTTCATAAATATCCTCCCTGTGTTCCTGTTTTTTTTTTGTATCTACTTTATTATGAGGATAAAATACAATTTATAGAAAACCAGCACAGTTTTATTTAACTTGCAAGATTCGAAAGTATCGGAACATGTTCTCATTTTAATGTTTTCCCTACAGACTGAAGACCCACAGGTTCGAGATCTAAACACGAATATAAGACCACAAATCAGAATTTGCCGTCTGTGGTAAACAACATTTGTTCGAACCTAACATTTTTCAAGCAGTCAGAAATATCGGAACACGTCGTAAGACTGACGCGAGACTGTATGTTGAGGCTTTGCGTGTAGGAAAGGAAATTCTCCTACGATCAAACTAAAGACTGAATATTCTAATATGTTTTTTCTGCTATTTTCTGTCTAGTTGTGTGGCCTGGCTCTGATCGTAGTGGGCGTTTTGGCACAGACGGCGATCGCCAACTTTACCATGATTAAGCAGGTGGCCACGAACGCATCCCCCATCGTGATCATCGTGGTAGGAGTCGTGATCTTCTTCATCGCGTTCTTCGGCTGCTGCGGAGCATGGAAAGAGAACTACTGCATGGTCACTATGGTAAGGCAGGCCGTGCCGATGAAAACTTCACACTGTAATTCGCTACGGCAACACAAAAGAGTTTAACTGCTTTAACGTGATGGAAAATAAATTGTTTTTATTTATCTGAATTTGCGATCGCTGGAAAAACATATTTGGGTAGAAATGCTTTATTTAAACTTTTATTTTTTTTCGTCTAAGAAAAAAATTACAATTTAACGTCTTTTCGGCTACACGATGTTTTCAGTGCTCTGGACTGAATGGTGTCGGAGTATTCGGTGCATCATTTTTAGCTATTGTTTCATGATAAATGTAGATTTTGTCCGATTTTTTTTTGGACTTTACTCTTTGAATTAGCACAGGCGTTTATGAAAACACCAACAGGAAAAAGTCTAATATTTTTTTTTCCAGTGAAGTCTTAAGTTATCCCAAACTAACTGGTTTAACTGGATGCTTGTTTAGATTTCTTGCTTCCTTGCACACATTGCTGATAGTTCAGTAAACTCTAAGGTAACTTCTCAATGTTTACAAGACCTAACCACACGGCCGTATTTAAAAATGATTCTCTCTTCCTTTTATTTATTTATTTATTTACTTACTTACTTACTTACTTACTTACTTACTTATTTTTTTAACTAAAAACCCCCTGTTATTTCTGCTTCTTCTCTCCTCAGTTTGTTGTCTTGCTCTCTTTCATCATCATCGTTGAAATCGGAATAGCCATCGCCGCATACGTCTTGAGAAACCAGGTGTGGTTTTACACAATACAGGACTTGGGATTTGTAAACGTTTCATAAAAACAAGAAAAAAAATGTATTGACTCTTGTCTTTTCTTCCAGCTGACCAATCTGGTGGACACTGGCCTAAAGGAAGCGATCAAAAACTACACAAATCCAGATATTAAGACAGAAGTGGATAACCTGCAGAAATGGGTTTGTCTAGCACATGGACATTAACACACATCAGTTGTGAGCTACGATCGGCATCTGGAACTTGCGACACTTGTTATATATTGTTGCGTATATACCATGTTAAGTTATATAGCAGATGTCACATCAAGGCAAATCACAATGCGCTGGTTCAGATATGTAGATATTTCATTGGTTCTATAGCTTTGGCTAAATTAAAGGTGGGGTCTCCTTTGTTTGAAAACCAGTGTTGACATTTGAAATCACCAAAACAAACACGCCCCTAACCCAAATGGGTCCCACCCCTGTATCGATAGCTCCTCCCACACATACATACGTAACCCAGGCAACTAATGGAAAGAAATGTGTCTTTATCATAGCTGAAGGGAAGAACAATACGATTGCAGATAAACAAACAAGCAAAAATGACACACAAGCATAATCATGTAAAGGACAAAGGCATATATTAGTTCTGTGTAACAAAGCAAAACCAATGTTACTCACCTAACGAGAAGGAAAAAAGCGACCTCGACGTCCCATCGCAGGCCTTCCTGCTCCTTCAGTTCTCTCCAGCGCTGGACAGCTGATCCTATATTAACACGTCCTACTTCTTGCCTTATCGTAAGCCTTTCTTTGCTTTCTTTCTTTGTTTATATCCTCCATGTCAATGTTAAAACCGCTTTCTGCTAATGTCACACATGTGCACTGAACACTCGACAAGCCCCGCCCCTTTCTGCTCATCGGCTACACGTTTCTTTTGATTTTTGTTTTGTTTGTCGTCCCGACTCAGTTTTCTGAAGCATTTCTCAAACAACGGAGACTTCACCTTTAAGCTATAGCTTCTATAACAACATGTGCAGGGACGTTGCAACATAAATGGATTTAAAAATGAACGATAAATAGATGAGTTTTTCTTTTTGTGAGGTGACGTTTATTTAACATGGTGAAGGTAGTGCTTATAGGAGTAAAGCTCCATGCTGAAGACACATGATCACATGAACATCGGATTTCATGACCTCTTAATGTGGTTTCTGAAAATAGAAGATATAATAAAAGAAATAAACTGTGTGTTATATGAGTCATGGTGATGTAGTATGGGCATGTGGGTGTTAGTGCATCACGTTACATGTGAGTCTAGATTGATTGCATCACCATAGCAACGCAATTTGAGATATCAAATACTCGGAGTTGATGGAAGTGATTTAAAAGATACACTTTCCTACCAAAGATAATCCATGTAGCAGCTCTGAGTTTTGGAGCATGTTTAACAATCCAGAAAGGTTTTTGGTGCTTGGACTTTATCTATAAACAGTTAAAAAGCATGATGTGTCACTTTAGTTCTTTAATACAGTTGTAAAAATAAAAAAGGTTGTGATTGTAAGAGAAACAACACAATTCAGGACATGCAGTTATTGGAGAAGAATCAACATCCCAGTAAATCTGCTTCGGACCCCTTCTTGATTATTTTCCCCTTAACGCCTAAGTGTGTTTATTGTTCAGATCATTTCTGTCATTTAAAAAAAATTTGTCTCGTGTCTACACGTGTAGCTGAATTGCTGTGGAGCAGTGAACTCTAGCGACTGGGTGAACTTCAAGCCTGACAAAATCTCCGTCCCCGACTCGTGCTGCAAGAACGTCACCGATAACTGTGGAATTGGAGCCATGACAAACGCCACCATCATCAACATCCAGGTAAGCGCAGAAGAAGCCCTGCGTTCCCGAGAGGCATTTCAGACCGAAACGAAAACCTCTCAAAAAGATGCTTCTCTTTTTCAACCAACAATTTCTGCTTTTTCAAACCTGAACGTGTAATAATGAGGGTTCTGGCTTGTCGCGCTGCAGGGTTGTGGGGAAGGTCTGGAGAATTTCTTCAAGAAGAACATTCTCTGGGTTGGAGTCGCAGCTCTCGTCATTGCTTTCATCGAGGTAAGACATTTTTCATCGATGTTTATTTCTTATTTACTTCCATTTTTTTCTAAACATCCTTCACCTCTCCTCATCTCTCTCCTCCTTGTACTTCAGATCTTGGGTGTTGTTTTTGCCTGTGCGCTGATGAGGGGGATCCGAAAAGGCTACGAGGTGATGTGATCCAGCCGTCGTAGAACTTCAACGGAATCACTTTTTACACTCCGGTTAAACACTTCATCTTCTTGCGGAACTTAGCCAGAAAAAAAAACAACCTCTCACACCTATACGCCGATAGCGAGGATCATAATCTTCTCTTTTTAATTGTAGAAGATGAGGAAGAGATGGATTTCTGCCTGTTCTTGTATTATTAAGCCTCATATATCTGTAATTTAGTCACAGACATCTTCACAGACTTCTTCTTTTAGACGGATATTGTACTTTTATATTCTCACGAATCTCGTGTATTTTACGATCCATATTTTAAAGATGACATGCTTTCCAGACTTTGAAACAACCAACAAATAAAGATTTAAAATTCCCACCCAAACTTCGGTGTCAGGTTTTGGCTTTGGTTTTGATTTACAGACGTTTTCACACGGATATGTTTTCATACAGATGATCGCTGATGATTTGGAAATAGTTTCACTGTGATTTCATACCGTTTTATGAATTGTAACCTATTTCTAGAGATCTGTGTTTTTGGAAGTTGAATAAAACCAGAATTTGGTCAGACAAATAATGCTTTCCTCTGGTAAATTCACACCTCCCCGGTTAGATTCTCTGTAGTTCCTGCATAACAGGATAAACACCTGAATCACGTAAATAATAAAATACTTTGAGGAAAGCCATCCATCCATCCATCTTCTACCGCTTTATCCGGGGCCGGGTCACGGGGGCAGCAGACTAAGCAGGGATACCCAGACTTCCCTCTCCCCAGACACTTCCTCCAGCTCTTCCGGGGGAATACCCAGGCGTTCCCAGGCCAGCTGAGAGACATAGTCCCTCCAGGATGTCCTAGGTCTTCCCCTGGGTTCCTCCCGGTTGGACATGCCCGGAACACCTCCCCAGGGAGGCATCCGGAACAGATGCCCGAGCCACCTCAGCTGACCCCTCTTGATATGGAGGAGCAGCAGCTCTACTCTGAGCTCCTCCCGAGTGACCGAGTTCCTCACCCTATCTCTAAGGGAGCGCCCAGCCACCCTGCGGAGGAAACTCATTTCGGCCGCCTGTATCTGGGATCTTGTCCTTTCGGTCATGACCATAGGTGAGGGTAGGAACGTAGATCGACTGGTAAATAGAGAGCTTCGCCTTGCGGCTCGGCTCTTTCTTCACCAGGAAAGCCGTCGGGTGCAAAATAAACCAACACTGACGTAACGTTGCCTGACAGAAAAACAGACTTACTGGTACCACCTCAGGGTTTATTATTTTCCAATAACAGTGTGTCCTGTACTGTTTTATTATTTAACTAATTATAGAATGTCTCATACTTTTGTATTTTTACCGCATTTGTAAGATTCATGAAAATTTCATACCTCAAAGTTAATTTAAATTACGTCTGATTTTATTTAGTTAAATCACTTGGATTAAGCTGGACATCCAAAATACAAGATCCTGTAAATGATTTGTTTTACACACACACACACACACACACACACACAAATACACCGCTTTCCGATCTTCATAGTTCTTTACTGTAAATTCGTCTGTTTTATTCTAATTTGATTATAATTTTATTACATGGACAGCAGGGCCAATACCAGCCAATTATATTAGGGTGGACTGGTTCAAATAAAAGGTGGGCTTATCTAATCTAACCTAATCCATTTTACCCCATAACCAATATTTACAACCTTCCACAAAGCCCTAACTTGTTCACACACACACACAGACTTAGATGCTCTTGACATCACAGTGTTTTGTTTTACCCACCAGCGTACAGTCGATATTTTCCTCTGTTGCTTCTCTACATGACTGTAGCTGTAACCTTCCGTCACGCTTTCCAGCTTTAGCACGTGAAGTAAATACGTCATCCTTCTTGTGAGCAGTGGCGTATTTCCGTCACGGGGAAACAGAAGCATGCATCCCTGGTAAGACTTTGGGTAACTAGCTAATGTTGGCCGGGATAGCTTGTTATTCAAATCGCGATCATGTGTGATAACTGGAATGATTACATTTACAGCATTTAGCAGACGCCCCTTATCCAGAGCGACTTACATTTTATCTGATTTTTTATGCAATTGAGAGTTAAGGGCCTTGCACAGGGGCCCAGCAGTGGCAGCTTGGTGGACGTAACAACCTTCCGATTGGTAGCCCAACACCTTAACCACTAGGCTACCACATCTCCATGATTAAATGAGCAGAATATATTACCGAAAGCGCACTTTGGGTAAATAGCTAATGTTGGCTGGGATAGCTCGTTATTCAAATCGCGAACCGACTGAACGTTATACGCGTTTGGACCCAAATTCAGGTGGGTTAAACCCAGCACTGCCCACTTTTGCCACCGGCAACGGAGAGTAGGATGGACAGTCGAAAACATTTCACCACATTTCTCAAACTCATTGTGTCCATTTAAGAATGTGCCGAATAATCACTGAACTACTTACTAGAGCAAGAGCGTTAATAGAATTCTAAAATTTTATTTAATTGCTGAAAACACCTGAATAATCAGAAATACCGAACAATTTAAAACTGCTGGGGTATAAAAACTAATATCTGATATAAACCAGTGATATAAGACTGGCTAAACTGGGTAGATTAGCTAGTGTCATGGGTAATTATGTTAAATTTATTGAAAAAAGAAAAAGCATAATAAGTAAGCAAGCAAACGCTGTATATGTAATATATCGTGTTTTTGGGGCGTTTTCCTGCTACGAAACTCCTATTTGAACCTTATAAAGGCTTCTGAACCGTGCGGTTGTGTGACTGTGTTAAACAGGAGAAAGGAAGGAAGTGAACACAGCACAATGTGTCACTTTTGTCACCTTATTTGCACCAAGGATGTTGAATTAAACTAAAAAAACACACACACACACACTCATTACCAATACTGTATGTCTTTATAACATCAAGGCACATTTACAGAGGTTTATGCAGGCCAAACTGAGGGGAAAACATCCATTCTGTGAAGTCATGCTTACATCTTTTTGGTTTCTGGTGGCACAAAGAAATGTAATCAAATGTGAATAGACTCTGTATATTTACCAGCTTTTAACTGGCAGAGTCTACGGTCTGTGCTTCTGATTAAAATCAACAGTAGTACATTAACAACAAGTGTAGCATTGTAAAGTGATATGAAGTACAAATTATGTCCTACAGAAGTCTCGGATTATCACCGAACGGATTAATACAGACTCATTACAAATGGCGTATGATGTTACTGCACATTAATTAGTTATAAACTAGAAGTTTTATTGATTGTGCGTTTTGTTTTCTTGTCTGTTTTTTGAGATAACTGGCAACCGTGACTACCGTTCAAACCTACAATTCCATCAGATTTCATCTACAGTGTGTAGATGATTCGTCTTTATTGTGCAGCACAGGAAGAATGAACAAACATAAAGGCAGCGAATCACAACATTTCTGTATGTATCTGTTCGTAGATGCACGTTCCTAACCGATTTCTAATATAATCATGAGACTTTTTAGTCTTTCTGAGGTTTAAAGTTGAATGTTATTTTGTGGAACGGATCAAATTGTTCTGACAGGATAAAGGCTAAAGGAAAGACCGACTCTGACTTTCACTTGGTGTTTTGTTTTTATTGCTTTCATCACGATTCCCACCCATCATTTTAATCAGTTCGCTGAGATTACCATCATTCCCTCTCAGATTCACTCGACACTGTAATTGAGGAGCCGCGCCGGATCCCGATACCGTTCTGGAACGTCTCTGATAACATTAGCGGTTCACTCCCTCTGCTTTTTCCCTTCCAGTCAGAGGTTCTTAAACGCTTTATTCACGATGCTTTGATGGGAAGATCGCAGGGTCCGATCAGCTGTGTGGACAGTTCGGGTAGTTCACCGTTAGCAGCATCATACCGTGTAAATACAGCGAGGTCTCGGATTCTGCACAGAGGAAATCGAGGAAGGAAGGAAAGGTTAGGAAAGCCGGCGAGAAGGCAAGGATCTCTGCTTCTCTCTAAGGGTAACTGTTGCCAACAGTGTACGTAGGGCTCGTGAGGGAAAAGGTAGAAGTGTGTGGCAAAGGAAAATGACGCTGACATGGCACCGGTATCAGCAGGTGTCTTCTACGTCAGGTGACAAAACCAAGCAAGTGCAAAGTCAAGAAAACATTTTAGGTTTTCACTACATGGCTGATTCGGATGGAGGGAAATTAATTCAAATATAAAGTCACAAATACAAAAATCACAATCTAAAGCATTTATAGGGCCATTATAGGGCACAATCTCTCTCTATCTCACACACACATACGCGCACACAAACACAAACACACCCACACACCACAGACAATTAAAAGGCCAATAAGCCTACAGCTCATTTATTTTGACTCTAAGGAAGGAAGCTGGTGGAAACCCCCCTATAAGCACATGCAAACTTCATACACACAGAGTGGCGGCGGGACTCAAACCCCCAACCTTGTAGGCACACAGAAAATCCCCTTTTCAATAAATAAACTTTATCAGACAGGTTATTCTTATGTTTATTCATGTTTGTATGTGTGGGTTGACAAGTTGTCATTTAGAACGAGCCAATCCTGCTAACACAAACATCCTCCCAGGTACACCCCCCCCATGTCCATATTGTACTATAATAATAATAATAATAATAATAATAACTGAGGAATAATAGCTAATTTAATAATGATGTCAATTTTGAACCAAACAAACAAATCCTGCTCTAAATATACAACATATAAGTGACAGCAGGTGCACTTTGCCCTGCACATTTATGACTACAGGATTTATAAACACAGCAATGCGAGCTACACCTACACGGAGGCACAAAGCGAAAGTAAACAGAAGCCGATGCTCCTCTTTCACATCCTGCTTTCTTTCCTCAGTAGAGTGGTTTAGGTTTATGGCTGTAAACAACCGGTCATAAAAAAGGCTACGGCTAAACCGTAAATATTGACACCTTTGCGTTCTAAGTAATTGTGATAACTGTGTATATATATGTGTGATTACTATATATATACACACACACACACACATATATATATATACACACACACACACACATATATATATATATATACACACACACACATATATATATATATACACACACACACGCACACACACACATATATATATATATATATATATATATATATATATAAACACACACACACACACACACACACACACACACACACACACACACACATATATATATATATATATATATATATATATATATATATACGTAATTACTCTTTGTCAAAATATCTGATGGTGTGATTGATATATTCGTGTATAAAAATGGTGCCGTGTCTCTCACCTTTAAGGTGCACTGAGAACTGTAACCACTGTGACATCCAGTCTCGGCACTGTGCGGGACTCAGACGCTCCACGTTCAGCCCTCTCACATAACAAGCCTGCAAACAGTTATCACGTGATACAAACACTTGGGGTTGTGCAGTTATAGGAAACTCATCAATAACAAAGTGCTGTGATGGTGATGTGACCTGGTGGAAAACAAGCTTACTGTGACAACGCTGATGGGTTTATTTTCCTCTTACAGCATGTCAATTTGTCACCAATTGCAAATCTTTATTTATTAAAGAATGTCAGGACACTTTTTAACTGTTTAGAGGTACGTTTCATTTGTGCAATGTCCATAAAACATGTTAGTTTCTGTCCTCACTTTTGGTATAGCAGCTAAAAGCAGATGTCACAGACATTTAAAGGTGGGGTCTCCGAAGTTTGAAAGCCAATGTTGACACATAAAATCACCAAAACAAACACGCCCCTAACCCAAACGGGTCCCACCCCTGTATCGATAGCTCCGCCCACATACATACTTAACCCAGGCGACTAATAGAAAGAAACGTGTCTATCATAGCTGAAGGGAAGAACAATACGATTGTAGATAAAAAAAAGCAAAAATGACACACAAGCATAATCATGTAAAGGACAAAGGCATATATTAGTTCTGTGTAACAAAGCAAAATCAACGTTACTCAACTATCGAGAAGGAAAAAAGCGCCTCGGCGTCTTAAGTAAAGTCGGACACATATTCACAGGTCGGAGTTTCCTGAGTCAATAACTCCTGAGCTAAACGCTGTTACTACACAAAACGCGGTTGTAGCTGCGTCTCTACATTACTACGATAGAAAAGAGGTGTTATTTGTGTAGTAACAGCGTTTAGCTCAGGAGTTATTGACTCGGGAAACTCCAATCTGTGAATATGTGGCCAACTTCCTGCTCCTTCAGTTCTCTCCAGCGCTGGAAAGCTGATCCTATATTAACACGTCCTATTTCTTGCCTTATCGTAAGTCTTTCTTCGCTTTCTTTCTTCGTTTTTATCCTCCATGTCAATGTTAAAACCGCTTTCTGCTAATGTCACACATGCGCACTGAACACTCTGTCCGCACATATTGACAAGCCCCGCCCCTTTCTGCTCATTGGCTACACGTTTCTTTTGATTTTTGTTTTGTTTGTCGTCCCGACTCAGTTTTCTGAAGCATTTCTCAAACAACGGAGACCTCACCTTTAATTAATGATGCTTTATTAGACAAAAAAAACAAACAAACAAACAAAAACTCCTCTGTCCTGAAGAGATTTTATTAAAACTCATCAAAAATCCTTCCAAAAGACTAAATAAATAAAAGTCTGCATAAAGAAAAGGACATCATACTGATAATTTTCACCAAACGAGCCCAGCTGGTATTGTATTATAGACTCGATCATGTGTACTAATATAATCCTGTCATTTAAACTACTGTCAGATCTGCTGTTCAATCTAATCAACATCTCCTGAACAACTGAAACCCAGAGCCCTTCATCCACCATAAGCATAATTGGAAATGAATGATGGACATGTAATCGAGTCTCTCTCACACCTGTTTGAGCTCCGTGTCAGTGAGTTGATGGAGGCCCAGGTTGATGACGGCACGATCCAGATGCATGAGCTCTAGGGCGTGGCTATTCAACCGCTGGCTAATCCAGAACGCCGGGAGGCGGTGCGTTAAGAAGAGCAACGTGCAAAGGTGTCTCTGGAAGGAATTATCAACAAGCGCATATCAGCTGTAGTGAGCAGGTGGAAGCGGTGATGTCACTATTGCTATGGTTACCGGGGCAAGTCACATGAGAGAGATTTTTTAACCAAAGTCAAACAACTAATGTCAAACTATTACAGTAAAAAGTGGAAGTATCCAACCAGAAAATATACTGAAGTGAAAGTATTAAAATCTACGAGTGAATGACTTTTATTCCTTATCTAAACATCCATGAGTTATTCGGTGCAAAGGTCGCTGGTGACTTACACGACTTGCCGTTCCTCCCATGACCATCACATGACCATCGCATGATATCATCGTGCGTCAAATATCGTGTAAATAACCGATTATTACAATTAAAGATATTTATATATTCATAAAATATAGACTGTTACTTGCTGTATTATGTCCAGTTTGTTACGTGCACTGAAAATGCACACAGATTGCACACACTTTGCTCTTTATACCAATACGATAGGCATAGTATTTATATCTCCATGTTATCTATCTATCTATCTATCTATCTATCTATCTATCTATCTATCTATCTATCTATCTATCTATCTATCTATCTATCTACTTTTCCATGTACATCTTACCGCTTTATTGATCTGCAAAATCCTCATTTTTTTTTTTTTAAACTATTAAACTTGATTTTGATTTCTTTCTATTCTTGTGCCAGGACAGGTGTGAAAAGTGTTGGGACGTAAAAGAAAAGACGTCTCATTTTACGCAAGTCTTTTTTCTCCGGGGACAGAGAACTTCATTTATTTGTTTGACTGTATGTTTATAATCACACCCTCCGGTGTCACCCATATGAGGATGAGGTTCCCCTTAGAGTCTGGTTCCTCTCAAGGTTTCTTCCTTTACCGTCTAAGGGAGTTTTTCCTCGCCGCCGCCGCATGAGTCACCTCAGACTTGCTCATAGGGGATAAATACATACACATCGTGAACTAAATCTATCTAATAGTAATTAATCTCGAATTCTGTATTCTATCAATCTTTATATTATTCTTTATATTAACCTTTTGTTCTACGTTTATGTTCCATAAAGCTGCTTTGAGACGATGTCGACTGTAAATAGCGCTACACAGATAAACTTGAATCGAACTGAATTGAACAGAGAACAGAGGGACAGATCATCAAGTTCCAAGGTATTTTTTTTTCTTCTTGGAAAGTTCCAGTCGCAGCTTATTGTTACTGGAACCTTGTTACTGAAAAACTGGTACATATAAAAGAAACTCATCTGTCCTGAAGACTTGTTACAGGCTTTACATCAGACTGGATCAAAGCACTGATATTGGAGACTCACTCCATAAATGAATAAAATTACATCTGGAACTTCTGTCAGATCTGCTGTTTAATCTAATCAACACCTTCTGACCAATCAAAACCCAGAACATCAGACAGAAACTTCCTGTAACACTCACCTAAGGCAGAAATATCCAAAAACAATACTT
Organism: Tachysurus fulvidraco; assembly: GCF_022655615.1. Lineage (NCBI taxonomy): Eukaryota > Metazoa > Chordata > Actinopteri > Siluriformes > Bagridae > Tachysurus > Tachysurus fulvidraco. The sequence goes on from NC_062540.1 coordinate 18,238,947, forward strand.
TATTTCAGTAACAAATTAATTTTACTCAGGTATTTTCCACTAACCATCTGATCGGCATCCATTCTTCTGATTCCCAGTGGAGGGCCTGAGAATAAAGTTCTGACTGCGTGAAGATCGGACACAACAGGGTGAGCACCACCCTGGACCTGGGGCAAAAAGGCAAATATTAATAATTACTAGTTTTTCCATACAGACAATAGAATGCATTATGCTGCACACTGGGACTCACTTTACTGCATAGGTCTATAAGTCGGCTCTTTAGTTGTCCGTGTGCGAGGTGCGACGCTGTCGTCTTCAACCCACCGAGCAGTGGCTCGTGATGCTGAGCTCTCTGTGTGTGATACACGGCCTGGAACTCCACCAGTTGTTGTGGCGTCCAGAAATGGCGAATCAGAAGCTGGCGAGGATAAAGATACCTGGGAAGAAAGGAGTAGAATGAGCGCAGGTTGAGCGGGCGGTAACACACTGCAATCGAAAGATAAAACTAAAAAGACTGAGGAAAGTATAAGAGGAATAAAACACCGCAGGACGTACTGTTATCGGAACGATCATCGTCGTCGGTGTGGCTTGATGTGTCAACTGTTATTTTTCTAAAACAGCACACCACTGAGTGTTTTCTTTTTTACTTGTTTACACTGCTGGTTTCATGGTTAACCATTTTTTTAGACTTATTGGGAATTTTTTTGATCAGTATAAACAAATAAATTAAGTCTAATATAAAATGATTCAGGACTCTGTTGGCTTTCAGTGTCAGAAGTCATGGGAAGTCGTGGCCTAATGGTTAGAGAGTCTGATTCGTAACCCTGAGGTTGTGGGTTTGAGTCTTGGGCTGGCCACGACTGAGGTACCCTTGAGCAAGGCACCAAAGTGACTTTGCATTTGAACTGTGACATATCCGCACGGCGCTGTTGTTCATGAAAGTGCAGTTGTAAATATATGTTTCGCAACTGAATTCGAATTAGGACTTAAACGATCACACACACGAGTGGAAGCAATTAAAAACCACGTCAGAATGAACGAGCTTTTTCTAATTAGCATTTGAATAGGTTGTAGAAATTGTAAAAAAATTAATAATAATAATAATAATAATAAAAAGAAATATGTGAAATTTTGAAACCATTTGACTCTTTTACTTCTGACACTTCTTCAACAGTATAATGTAAATCCAGACAATACTCACATTAAAAAAAACACTAGGTAGTTTGCAAACGGAGGAATGGAGATGATCACCAGAGGAATGGCCTTGATCATGTCTCTGTGGAACTGTCAGAACAAACGTGATCATACAGAGTACTGTTTATATTTATATTTACATGAAGCCTTGTATATAATAAACTTTAAGTCTTTAAATGCAATCACAAGTGATTATAAATGAACCAAATAAAACCAAGGGTTTTTATTAACTGTATGGACAGTAATTTTTTCTCTCTCGAGCCACTGTGTGTGTCTTTGTGCATGCGTGTGTGTCTGTTTGTGTCTCTGTGTGTCTCTGTGTGTATGTCTGTGTGTGTGTGTGTCTGTGTGTGTCTCTGTGTCTGTGTTAAATGCAATCACAAGTGATTATAAATGAACCAATTAAAACCAAGGGTTTTTATTAACTGTATGGACGGTAATTTTTTTCTCTAGATTTTGAATAGAACTGCTCTAAATAGCTATAAAGTAATAAATACACAGTTATTAAAAAACTTTCATATGAAAGAGTTATTCAGAAAATGTGGTTAATATACACTCACTCTCAGGTTTAATTTAAACCACGCTGACATTAAAATTGCTTTAACAGCACTATGCCTCCCTCTAGCGTTCATCCTCTGTACTGCAGGTCAAACTTACAAACTCTAGATTGTAGAAATGTCCTTTTTGACCACACTGTAATAGGTTAACTCTGTTAGTTGAAAATTCAGGCAGAAAAAAAAACAACAACCAAAAAAACCCTAAGGATATTACACATAACTAATATTTTATAAACACAACTTTACAACACAACCCTTCTGGTCATTATCAAAAACATATGTACTGCAACTATTTGTTAATATGATGAAATAAAACACAACCTAACTCATTATCACCTGTCTGAGCTTCTCCATTTCACGATAAGGCAGCTTACGAGGATCGATGTTGTTTTTTATCATCCGAATTCTGATCCTATGAACTTCTTGGGCATCCTCGAAGAACAGTCGAAATCCTACGAGGACATATAGAGAAACTCTGAACACGTTTCCAAATGTAGTACTGATACAGTATTATTCTACCATACACACATAACGCTGATTTTTCATAAGCATAAGAATTTGCATATAGTCGAATAAATCAATTCAAACTTCAAACTCAGGTTTCCATTGTAGGTTGTCTTTCAGCTGAACGAAACACGTTTGAACCTCACCTCGTGTAAATGTTGAATAGAGGACGAAAAATCTAGGAAAACGCCGCTGAAGAAATTTCTCGTACTTTTCGTTTGCCCATTTCAATCTTGCTACGATGCTTTGGCCAAGGCCGTATCTCGCTTGAGAAGGTGAATACTGCCTTATTAAACAAAATCTACAAAGATAAACATGAGCAAGTCAATAAACAAGTGAATATACACACTATTTACACACCATACTGCACATGGACACTTTAAGGACAATCTTTAAAAAAAAAAAACATACACATTTATGTATATTTATGCATATGTATATACATTATTTCTCCACTTATATTTTCATATTTTATATAGTTTTTTATATAGTCTTTTTTAATATAGTTTATACTTTTTTATTTATCTATCTCCTTTTGGTTTTGGTTTATTTTTTATCCTAAATTGCATTCCTTCCATTTCTCCCCGTGCCTCGGGGGTTTCCTCCGGGTACTCCGGTTTAATCCCCCGATCCAAAGACATGCATGGTAGGTTGATTGGCATCTCTGGAAAATTGTCCGTAGTGTGTGTGTGTATGAGTGAATGAGAGTGTGTGCCCTGCGATGGGTTGGCACTTCATCCAGGGTGTATCCTGCCTCGATGCCCGTTGCTGCCTGAGATAGGCACAGGCTCCCCGTGACCCGAGAAGATCAGATAAGCGGTAGAAAACGAATTAATAAATGAATGAATGAATGCATTCCTTTTTTTTTATGCTTATATACTGGACAGTTGCATAAATCATTTCACTGCATGTCGTACCCTGTATGTATGTGTATTTGAAACACAACAGTTTTGGGTCCATGGTTCAATCTTATGCTTTGGGTTTCTATCTGAGTTTAATTTCTTTTTACCTCATGGGCTTTGTTTAGGTTCTCTGATTTTCTCCCAACTCCCAAAAAACATGGTGGTTTGTAGATGTCTATATGTGTGCAAGCGTGTATGCATGCGAGTGTATTCCCAGCTCACATGCAGGGTTCCCAGGAAAGTTTATCTATCTATCTATACGTATCACTCTTAAACAGTTATTGAAGACGAATGAATGATGTTATGACCATTACAGAACTGATTAGGATTCCTATTGGACTACATATCACTCACAATTAATTTATTGGAAGGGTTTTTATCTACATCTGGAGATGAAAAGCAAACTGCAGCCCTCATATAACCCTTAAGCCCTTAGAAACCTTAAATAACTGCAATGATGATAAATTTTGCATGGACAAAAAAATAAAACTTTTCATATTTTATTTCTTTTTAAGTCCATAGACGTGTAATTTGAATATATACTAATAACTAATAGCTGTTAGTGGAGAGTGAGAGAAACTACATAAATAAGTTTTATCCACATGTTAAGACGCCTTATTGGTGGTTGTGTCACATGGTCCTGACAGCCTGTGGCCTGTAAATACAGTCATTAGCATGTAGCATGTAGCATGACTTTTACAGCCAAGACAACATGTGCATGATTACTGATGATTAAGTGTGTTACCTGAGATGTGTGACGGCTAACTGAGGCCTGCAGAATCCTACAGTGAAGCCCATGTACCGGATTCCGCACAGAAATGTCATAGAAGCACCACCGCACATCCGCATATAGGACGGCGCCATTTTGCGAAAAACCCTGTCAACTCGAAGTGGGCGTGGTCGACCATGTGGGCGGGGCCAGGGTGACTACACGTAAGAAAAATTATTATTATTATTATTATTATTATTATTATTATTATTATTATTATTATTATTAGTAGTAGTAGTAGTAGTAGTAGTAGTAGTAGTAGTGGTGGTAGTAGTAGTATTGTCATTATGGTTATTGTTATTGTTTTTGTTATTGTTATTGCTAGTGTTGTTATTTTCATTATTTTTTATTTTATTATTTTTGTTATTATTATTATTAGTAGTAGTAGTAGTATTGCTATTGTTTTATTATTATTATTATTATTATTATTATTATTATTATTATTATTATTATTATTATTATTATTACTGTTATTTTGGAATTGTATAAAGTACAAATCACTGAAGGAATACTGTAAAATATTATATATCATATATAATAACAACAAATATCTCTAATAATTAAAGAAAAACTTTTATATTCAGTAGAAGTGTAAATTAATTAAGGGTTTCCAAATTTGTGATTAAATTGCTTCAATAAGCTTGAATAAAATACAGTATTTAAAAGATAAATAAATAAATAAATAAATAAATAAATAAATAAATAAATAAATTCGCATTTATTGTATTTTAGTCATTTAGGTTACTAGTTGAATGAATAGTTTTTGGAATGGCTTTCTTTCTTCCTTCCTTTCTTTCTTTCTTTCCCTCTTTCTTTCTTTCTCTCCCTTTTCTAAGTTTGTTATCTTCTGCTGATCTTTCTTTTTCATCAAACTGTTTACTGTGTAATGTTATGAATCATTCCCAACAACAACAGGTAAAATAAATATCAATGAGAACTTTCATTGGAAGGTTAGTACCACCACCATATTATTTTTACATACAAAAAGCTATACAGTTGCTTATTTAATTATAGGCTTAATTATAAGTTAAACTTATAAAAATGTCTAATCTAAGTCATTAAAAGAGTGTATCAGTGGTGAAACCAGTTAATATTCACTGTAGCTACTAACCACTACTTGTTTGTGTGAGCAATATTAAATCTTTTATTACAGTGTGCCTTAGATAGATAGATAGATAGATAGATAGATAGATAGATAGATAGATAGATAGATAGATAGATAGATAGAACTTTATTGTCATTACATAGTACAGGTTCACAGTTCAATGTAGCTACTAACCACTACTTGTTTGCGTGAGCAATATTAAATCTTTTATTATAGTGTGCCATAGATAGATAGATAGATAGATAGATAGATAGATAGATAGATAGACAGACAGACAGACAGACAGACAGACAGATAGATAGATAGATAGATAGATAGATAGATAGATAGATAGATAGATAGATAGATAGATAGATAGATAGATAGATAGATAGATAGATAGATAGATAGATAGAACTTTATTTTAATTACGTAGTACAGGTTCACAGCAACGAAATGTAGTTTGGCATCTACCAGAAATGCAAAGAGTAGCAATTGTGCAAATAGACAAGTGCAGATAAATATGTAAACATATGTATAGCATGTTATGTATATTGATAAAAAGACAAAAGACAGTGCAGGACAATAGACAAAAAGACAGTGCAGGACAAAAGACAAAATACACTGCAGGACAAGACAAAAAGACAGAAAGACAGTGCAGGACAAAAAATTCAAGATAATACACAAAAACAGCTAACCATTGTAAATACTGTAAATACTGTATGTTCAACAATAATACATGTGCAGAAATACTGGAATGAACACTTTAGTATTATAGCAGCAGTTACATGAGATAATGTAAAGTATAAAACAGCAATCGACTGAAATGTGAGACAACATATGCAAAGAGCAAAAAACAGCATGTAAACAGCTTGATGTATGTACTATATATCGGCAGAGTGTGTATTTAGTGTAGGTCTGTGCAGTCCATACAGTTTGTGTGTGTGTGTGTGTGTGTGTGTGTGTGTGTGTGTGTGTGTGTGTGTGTGTGTGTGTGTGTTTGTGTGTGCACATTAAAAAACCCACTGAACCTCACAAAGGATTTAGGTCAGTGAGTGAGTGAGAGAGTTTAGTAATAGTTTAGGAGCAGGGGCAGTTGTGGGCGGGGCTTAAAGGCGTCACACGTAAACACGTGACATCAGGCTACGTTTAAAAACGGTTACTGTGTTACATTGTAAGCTGAGGAAGGTAACGGTGAGTTCATGCTTGCGCTTGTACACAGTTGACTCTAAGTGTTTACATCCTCGTTTTATTAGTAAATTAATATCTGAATTGTAAAAGTTTCAGATACTAATTTACTAGTAAAACGAGTAGAAACTACAATTTTTATTATTAAATTAATATCTGAAGTTTTTAAGGGTTTCCAGAAACATCAGGGGATTTAAAATGGCCACCACGAGGTATGGTCCTGCAAGGATGATGCGCGGGGATGAAGATGAAGATGAAGGTGGGAACTACAACAGGCCTGCTTTTAAATGCTCTAAACTGTATCATAACGTTGTGTGCTCTATGATAGCCAGAAGAATCTGTCTAAAGTTGACTTACTTAAAGATGATGTTTTGGTGTGACTCTACACAAACAGTTTAAAAAGGGCCACAACATCCAGCCTGGTCAGGTTAACAATGATCTTGCATTGATATGTATTCTTCCTCTAGGAGGCAGTAGAGAGCTGTAAATGCAGCTACTAGCAACGTTCTAGTGATTAGCTGTAACCGGGTGTCTCTTGCCAAAAGAAGTGATATTTAACCAGCATAAAAAGTCCTTGAGGGTTAAATCTCTTACAAGAGTTTTGCTGTGTTCTTGTCTAGGTCAGACGCAACAGTGTGGGGAAAAATTAATAAAGAAATTGACAGCAATACTAGACCTATAACCCCTGTAAAGTGTGTGTGTGTGTGTGTGTGTGTGTGTGTGTGTGTGTCTGTCTGTCTGTCTCTGTGTGTGTGTGTCTGTGTGCCTGTGTGTCTGTCTGTTAAGGCTTAAGCTGTAAAATGATGCGCAAGAGTGTTATGACCACACATTTTTACTATTAATTATAATTTTTTTTTTTTTGCGTACACATTATACATTAAGCTTTTTTTTTTTTAAAACCAGGACACATTTCACTTGGAACAGATGATTAACTTAAGTATAAATATTCTTTAGACCTAAATCTGGGATAAGTAATAAATCTGGGCGGTAATAAGAATTTAATTGAGCGTTAAATGCTAATTATTTTTAATCATGAGGTCCAAATGTGATTGTTTTGCACTTAATTTTTCCCTTTTTCTTTGTTTTTTGTGAAAAAAAAATAGTCCACTGTAATTGCTTTTTTTTGATGAACCCATAAATATAAGTAATTGCCAAAGTCAAGATCATTTTCACAAACCAGAATAAACCACTGTATTTTTTTCCCCCCATGTGTGTATATATGTCGGTGAAGTTTGAGAGTACTCATTTAGAGGCAGCACTGCTTATTTTTCACACCAGTGTAGAAAGCAGTTGAGGCATGAGCTTATTCACTGTGGCATTTCAGATTTTGCCTGTAGTGTACTTATTTTATGTGCTGTTGCACTTTTACAGCCAAAGCAGTTGATGATGCTGATCCAAATGCAATGATGCTGTGCCCTTATGACAGCAACCACAGGATCCGGGCGTGTCGCTTCCCCTATCACATCATCAAGTGTGCCAAGGTCAGTGTGTGACTTTAGTAAAGTAAGGGTGTCTGCCTCGTGCCGTAAATGTAGTAGTTCAGTGATTTTTCTTTTTTGAAATTTTTATTGATTCCTCTGTCCCAATGTTTAAACTGTAAATCTGAGCCAGTGTATTTCTATGGGTTTCTCTCTCTCTCTCTGTTCAGAATCACCCCAAACTAGCAAAAGCGCATAAGACCTGCCCCTTTAATGCCAAGCATGTGGTTCCCACACATCAGCTGGCACATCATATCGAGCACTGTAAGGATAAATGCTTAATTACCATGGCAGACGGTAAGATCTTAGATGGTAATGCCTTAATGCCTCTATTAAAACACTCCATGTATTGGATAACAAGTCTGATCCTATCCAACGAGAGCTGTTTTCCACAGAGCCTTATTACCTCTATATCGTTCTCTCCGCTTGTAGATGACAGTGCTAGTATGAACCCGAAATTTCACGTGCCTTCTATGTGGACCGCCCCTGAATGTGAAGAGGACTGGGATAAAGGTAAGTGTGTTGTACAGGGTTAATGCTGAACTTTTGCTCGTGTTGGTTTTATTTTATTTATTTCCCTCTCTGTAAATTTACCGATTTACTATGTTTTCAACTTGATCCGAGTTTTCTTCAACTTTATAAGTATGTGTTAACTGATTTGAAATGGGAGCGTTAATCATGGGCCAAAAGTGGTAAGTAACAATATACTGAGGTACTGAGGGGTGTTCGTAATCTATGACCAAATGGGGAGGAAATCTCTACAGGACAAAACGTGTTCGTGTTGCTTTGTTAAAACAAACAGGAGGTCAAATAGCTTTTGGGCAAGATTTACTTATTAAAAGAAAGTTGCAAGACAAAAAGCTGTTAGTATTGTAAGGGTGTTTCTCATGCTGGAAGAATCCTATAAGTGCTGGGAGATAAGTTATTCTGTGCAGGCCTGCTGATTATCTCTGGTGTAAACTTGTACAGTAAGTGGGGAAATGCCAGGCACTCTTTAACTAGCCCTCAGCAAGTTGGAAGAGAATCTCCATGATTGTGTCTAGGGTATTTATTTATTTATTTATTTATTTTTAACTGAGTGGTGTTCCTGATATAAGTAAAGGTTAAAAATGCAAAAACCTGCCCTGAGTTTGAGTTTCAGATGTATATATGCTTTCTGCTTGTGATTCAATCTCATTGTTGCTGCAGAGGCCGATGAAAACGCAGAGACGTTTGTGTGGGGTGTGACGAACAATCTGCTCCTCGTGAATCAGTAAGTCAACAACTGTACTGTATGTAGATGATTTCCAGTATCTCATATGTTGGTCCCCATCCCCAAAGTACGGTTACATCAGATTTGCTGTGCTGTGCTAAAGTTTTCTTTGCCTTTTCTTAGACCTGAGCAACCAGTGACCAACAACTTGAAGGCCGGAATCCGTGCACCTCGGACTCTCCCCGGGAAATTCTGTGAGTCCGGGTGTCATAAATTAAAAGCCAGTTTATTTATTGTAGTGTCCAAATCAACAAAACCAGTGTGACGGCTACGTTCTCATCTCTGCTAGCGTTTTGATCCTGTAGCTGCCACAATGGTGTTGTTGCTCTAGATGGCAGCAGTAGATTTGTTTGACATAGAGCCTGCAGGTTGAACTCAAGAAGCTAAGCTGCAGTTTGCTTTGATTGGTGCTTCTTGGATTTATAGGTTTTTACTTAATAACCACTATATTTAATTCTTAAATAAATCTCTAGAGCCGCTTGTGTACAATCTTGTACAGAAAGGGTAGGTGTGGTTGCAGCTTATCATTCTAACCAAGAAAAAGCCATACCATTTGGGGGATAAGATTGGACTCCCAACCATCCCTCTAATCTATAATGTTTCAGTTATAAATATAATCTTTGTGTGTGTGTTTGCTCACTTATGCCTTATCTTGCACCTTTTTGATTTGATTCGTATTCATGGATAAATATTTTGCTTTCAAGTCCAAGAGATCACAATAGATGTAGTTGGTAATTTGATGTAGGTGGCATAACAGGAATAAAACACCTCGGCTCTTAACGTTCCAGCACAATAATAAACTCCAGGGTTGTAGCAGTAACTTCACATTAGGCCACATCACCTCATCTCGCTATTAAACATGTTTTACTCCCTGATCAACAAAAGTTGTTTAAGTTGCTTGCTTCATTTTTCTAAACGTTTCTCTTTTTCTTTTCACAGGATAAATCCCTTCCATGTTTTTGTTCTGCATTGACCTTTTTAAAATACTTTTTTTTTCTTTTCCCTTTTTGATAAGCTACGCTTTTAACAGTTTTGAGACTGACCCGACTTCCCTGGATTGTAACTCGTTTTACGTCCAACAATATCTGATGGCAAACAAAGAAGCGACACTTCTGTTGGAACCATTGTCCTTTTATCTAGTTAATAAATTTTGAATTTGCCTTGTGAAATTTTGTTTCTTTACTGTGTTTAAAACTTGGTGTGTCTCAGTTGTTTGAGAGCTATAACAACGATAAGCTTCTTCTAAAGTTCATTTAACTTGAGGGGTGTCAGAAAATATGGGGCCATAAGGGGGTGGAACCATCGGGTAAAAAAAAAAATTGGAAAATTGTGGCATATAAAGAATTAAAAAACTTCACTTCAGGATGGTTTGTAATTGGGAACAATTCTGCATTTTGGTGGTAACTCAACTCTAACTGCTTCACATGCCCTCAAGTGTGTTATTCTTTTACATAAAGTGTCCTTGCTGCCACTGCAGCGCTACTGGTACTACTCCAGAAGAAATATATGAACGTTCTTTTCCTCCTTTCCGTCAAGCTGCCAGTGATCGTGCTGCTGTGATGGTGGCCCATTCTAATGTTGAAATCATTGGAGTGCAAGTCGGTGGGGCAAAGCCACAGGTCTGCCCTCTTCTCATCTCCTCTGCCTCATTTAACCCATGCAGACAGCTGGACACAGCAGATGGGCCCTGCTGGCTGTGCTGAAAACCGCTTTGTGCAAGTGTGTTTGCTTCTCAGAAACATTTAGCATTTCTTTGAGCTTTCGGGTGCCACAGATTGTACCGATGGTCTATAAATGCTTTCACATTTATACAGCCTATTGACACTTGCCTTCAAACCTCTTTTATTGGGGAAATACAAATTAGTACTTAAGAGGTTACTCTCTCTCGCTCTCTCACTCATTTTCTACCGCTTTATCCAAACTTAAGAGGTTAATGGCCAATAATTGTGTAATCACTTTATTTTTTTCTTTTCCCCCTTCTTCCCTCTTCCTTCCTGGATTTTGCATTTGTGCTTGAGCAAAATCAGTTAGGTATTTAACATTACAGCTTGGTCTTGGTTGGCGTCTATGGCATCTTCTTTTGTCACCTTTTCCTGCACATATTTTAATTTTATTATTTTTATTATATATATATATATATATATATATATATATATATATATAATTTAAGACTATTTATCAGACAGATTGATTGATGAATGATCAGACGTGTACATGGGTAAACAGATGGATTCATGGATGGATGAAAAGAACAGACAAATTGATGGGTAGATGGCTGGATAGATGGACAAGCAGGCTGATAGATGGGTGGGCAGATTTCAATGTTAGATATTTAAGCACTTATGTACGTCGCTCTGGATAAGGGCATCTGCCAAATGCTGTAAATGTAAATGGATGGATATTGTTAAATGTTCTGCAATGTTTACTGTTTGTTTTTTGAGGACCTTGTTTTTTCCCCCTCTTCCCCCTCTTTTCCTACAACACGCATCACTTTATTCTTTATTCCAATGTCCTACTGTAAAGCCTTGATTATAGACCCCCTGTGCTGACATTAGGGTGGGTGAGGATATCAGCAAAATGACCATATGAGCTTTGCTAGGGATGTCACTGAGGAAAATTAGAGACCTCAGCCACATCATCTCAGAATTTAAAGCTAGGCTTTAACACGTTTCCCATCGTTCAATGTACTTAATGATCTCTAGCGCGAATAGAGCAAGAGAAAATCCATCTCAGATTGTCATATCTCATATGTTGTGGGATTTTTTTCCTCATTTGAAACTGGAAATAAACAAAGTTTTAGAATTTTGCAATATTTTAAAACAGAGTAAATGTTCAGTATATTGAATATATCATGTTGACTGCTTTGTACAAAAGGTCAGATTTTAAATATGTATAATCTCTTCTACTGAAACAGAAGAG